>NC_084619.1:74129124-74341624 GCF_033978795.1 Nerophis ophidion
AATTTATTAGCCTGTGGAAAAAGTTAATGTTGATTTTTACCTCAGAAGGCTGCAAATAGAAAAGAGGCATTTAATTGTTTTATTAAAATTGTATTTAATATGCCTTTTAATGTTTTTTTCGTTTGTTTTTTGAAAGTTGATTTGAGTTATAAGATTATAAGATTTTCTTCATCCTGCTCCTTCTCAGGAATTGTGTGAATTTAAATTGTATAATTGTGATATAATTATTTATCGTTCTAAATGCACATCAATGAATGAGATAAATAAAAATGAAAAATGAAATGAAATATAAGCGTTGCTTGTTCCATATACAGTGTTAAAGGAAATCAGTGTAGCAAACTGAGCAATAAGTATTGATATTTTATTATTATTATTATTTGAAAGAGGATTTTGCATGTCGCTATAAAGTTATGTAAGCCTTGCTTGTTCAATATTCAATGCAACAGTTGTCCGGGTCCCTTTTAAAAGGTTCATTTGTTGAACCTTGGCCCGCAGCTTTGTTCAGTTTAAAATTTTGGCCCACTCTGTATTTGAGTTCGACACTACTGAGCTAAGGGGATAGCAGTCCAGACTGACCCTATAAATCAGGGGCCCCCAGAGGGGCCGCATTGGGTTTAAAAAGTGTGGCCAAGGCGCATATATATATATATATATATATATATAGAATTTATATATAATCCATCTCATTGCAGATTACCCAACACTCCAGCGCGATCCTGATGACGTCACATTATCGATACATTTTTTGGACAATATGATTTGCCTGAGCGGCTCGGAAACCCCAAAAGTAACAGGCGGTAGAAAATGGATCGATTAATGGGCTAGAAAGAATACAATAAAAATTATTGATTAGAAAAAACATATATATATGAAACCCAATATCTAAGTTACATTTAAACCAGTGTGGGTGGCACTGAGAGCAGGTGGGTAAAGTGTGTTGCCCAAGGACACAGCGGCAGTGACTCGGATGGGGGAAGCGGGAATCGAACATGGAACCCTCAAGTTAATGGCAAGGCCACCCTACCAAGCGAGCTATGCCGCCCCGAGCTACAAAGGGCGTCAATTAAGTTTCTCAGTTGTAACGTTATATATCTTGTCTTTGCAGTCTATTCAATTGAATATAAGCGGAAAAGGACCCCGGAAGGTACAAGCGGTAGGAAATGGATGGATGGATTTGCAAATCATTGTATTCTGTTTTTATTTACAAGTTACACAACGTACCAACGTCACTCGTTTTTGGGTTTTGTACTTATTGAGACCAAAGGGAATCTTGCCTTATAAAAACTAAATATTCCAACTTTGTGGACGCCCCTGCTTATTTCAGCAAGATGATCTAAGTGTAGCAAAGCCATTTTTTTTTTTTTTTTTTTTTTTAAACAATGCAGTCTTCTATCTTGTTGCAAGGTGGGATTAGATCATGTAAAGCAGTGGTCCCTAACCTTTTTGTAGCTGTGGAAATACAATCATGTGTGCTTATGGACTGTATCCCTGCAGACTGTATTGATCCATATTGATATGTAATGTATATATTGTGTTATTTTTATCTTGATTTAATAATTAAAATAAATATATTTATTTTATTTATTTATTTATTGTGCGGCCCGGTACTAATCGGTCCGCGGACCGCTACCAGGCCGCGGCCCGGTGGTTGGGGACCACTGATGTAAAGTAAGCAAAAGTAACGAGACGACCAATTGTTGTCAAGTTAGGTTGCATGCACACGTATTATCGTATTATTGCGGCCGTCGCGCTCCATGGCGGACCTTTAAAGTTACGAGAGGACGCTCGGAGCCCCTGGTCCTCCCCTCTGCCCGCCGCCGTGCAATGACATCACGTCACCGGGAGGCGCGGCAGGCCCGGGGTTCGCTTGTCAGCGCCATGACGGATGGCCGAGGCGGCGTCTAAAAGGATTGCCGGTGGAAATAAAGACACCGGCGTGTCAGCTCAGACGCAGCCATCAGACAAGTGGATGCGTATTGACAGGCCCGCCGACAGCCGCCGAGCGATGAAGGCGGGCGAGAGGCTGACGTGTCCCGCAGCCGCTCACCTTGGCACGGGCGGCAATGTCAGCCAACCCGGCGGCCATCACTCTCAGGGCCCTGTCCGGGGTTTTATTTAAAGCCAAACAAATATCCGGGACTGAATGTCACCGCAAGGACACCCGCGGCCTCATCTCCACCAATCAGTGTCCGGGGTTTCAAATCACCCTTTCTCCTTCCCTCGCCGGCAAATCCATCTTCCGCACACCCCCGTTCGACCCCTGAGGAACCGCAGCGAGGGGCGGGCCCCCGCGTTGCAGATTTACCGTCCCCGGGCGCGATTTATTGACATCACTCGTCAGCTTTCTTTCGGAGGAATTGCACGTGGAATTAATTTTAACTGTGTCTTAATGTTAAATACCCTGGAAACACTAAATTTCACGCTGGGCCGACGCTCAGAGCTGCATAAGCGTATATCAAGCGCCCCCTTTTTTTTAGTTCTAATTTAATAAGAAGCAGATCATAACCACTTCCTCGCCGTTGTTAATTACTCATTCTCCGGCTGAGGAACCGTCTTAGGACACCGGTGGACGCATGGGAAAGTTAAAGACATTTAGCTTCATTGTTTAAAAATCGACGTGGACTGCGACCAAGTGGACGCTCTACACTCAGACATTCATGGTGGTTTACCTGACACATGAAACCTGTAAAATCAGGGCGGGAAACGCTATCCACTTCAGGTTCAAACACTGATGACATCTATTAAACAGACAAGAAGCAAGGAACCATGCATAGACAAAGTTCAATTTCGCTCAATGAGGAGAACGCATGGAGCTGCACACTTAGTCACAGTCTCGCCCTACGCTCTAAAGTTCAGTTCCCGCGTCCCTCTATTTATTCAGGAGTTCCACAGTCAACATCACTGAGGCCGCCTCTAAAAGGAGTGGCCACATTTATCATGCAAAGTAGGTCCAGGACGCACAATACGTGACGAAATGTGCTGGGGGCCTTGTGATTTCACCTTGTCTCTGCTTCTGTCTTATCTTCATTGAGGTCCTTGAAGTCCTTGGCTGTTAGCGGGCTAAAACAAAGGTATTATCCGAAGATAAGGCCACCCCTCAGACAAGAAGTTTCGTCCTTGCACAGATACAAAAGTCTAACCTGAGCACGATAGCTAATAACTATAGCAACGGACTTTAAGCATTCTAAAGTTGTGTGTTAATACATACATGATTATTCCAACACCGCCAGACGGCAGTAATGTGTCCAATATCTTAAAATGTGTTTTGTGGCAATTCCAACTTTGACCACAGTATGTAGAGTGGCACTTTCCATAATTTTTAGCAAACTGCATTTCAAAATGATTAACCTCAGAGCTGCATAAGCGTATATCAAGCGCCCCCGTTTTTGTTTTAGCTCTAATTTAATAAGAAGCAGCTCATAACCACTTCCTCACCATTGTTAATTACTCATTCTCCGGCTGAGGGACCGTCTTAGGACACCGGTGGACGCATGGGAAAGTTAAAGACATTTAGTTCCCTTGTTTAAAAATCGACGTGGACTGCGACCAAGTGGATGCTCTAAGTCGGACATTCGTGGTGGCTTACCTGACACATGAAATATGTCAAATCAGGGCGAGAAACGCTATCCACTTCAGGTTCAAACACTGATTACATCTATTAAAGAGACAAGAAGCAAGGAACCATGCATAGACAAAGTTCAATTTCGCTCAATGAGGAGAACGCATGGAGCTGCACACTTAGTCACACTCTCGCCCTACGCTCTAAGATTCAACTCCCACGTCCCTCTATTTATTCAGGAGTTCCACAGTCAACATCACTGAGGCCGATTCTAAAAGGAGTGGTCACATTTCTCATGCAAAGTAGGTCCAGGACGTGAAATACGTGACAGAATGTGCTGGGGACTTGTGATTTTGCCTTGTGTCTGCTTCTGTCGTATCTTCATTGAGGTCCTTGAAGTCCTTGGCTGTTAGCGGGCTAAAACAAAGGTTTTATCCGAAGCTGAGGCCACCCCTCAGACAAGAAGTTTCGTCCTTGCACAGATACAAAAGTCTAACCTGAGCACAATAGCTAATAACTATAGGAATGGACTTTAATCATACTAAAGTGTGTGTTAATACATACATTATCATTCTAACCGCCAGACGGCAGAATATTTTTTTGTGATTTAACCCCCCAATTCCAACCCTTGATGCTGAATGCCAAGCAGGGAGGTAATGGGTCCCATTGTTATAGTCTTTGGTATGACTCGGCCGGGGTTTGAACTCACAACCTCCCGATCTCAGGGCGGACACTCTAACCACTAGGCCACCGAGTAGGTAGTAAGCCTCCACTGTCTTTAAAAACTAGTGACGTCTCAGTTTTCAAAACTTCCATCAAGTGTCCTTGAACGCACCACAGTTATGTGTTATGAGATGCAAAAGTGAAACTTAGCCTTGACTTTGTTCCATGCTGCCAGAAAATGTTTACCTTTCTTCATTCACCGCATCATGGTTTTGTCAGGTCTTGGACTATGACTTGGATTGTTTCTCCGACGCAAAGGAAAATTGGCACGAGCGAAACGTGAATGTGAGTACATATTTATTCAAACTAACAAGTTACAAAGAAAGGAAGCAAACAAAAGGCGCGCACAAGGGCGGAGAACAAACTTGACTAGAAAACAAAAGACTAGCACAAAGGCTATAAACTATAAACATGAAACAAAACACTTGCACTGTGGCATGAATACAAAAACTTACTGTGACTGAGACAAGGGAATGAGAAAACCGCATGGCTTGGCATGAAGACAGTGGAGGGGTATGAAGTCGCCAGGCTGACCACTTGGCAACTACAGGTTTAAAATAATACCAGTGATTGAACAGGTGCGTGACATGACAGGTGAAACTAATAAGTTGCTATGGTAACAAAACAAGTGCAGGAACAGGAACAGGAACTGACTGTCCAAAAAGGGTTTATGTACTATCATTACTACTTGGGTGTACCGGTACTGGAAAAGTACTGTAGTACTAATAAACGTTTAAAAAAAGGCACTATACTGCTTTTGAAAAATACTAGTACTATTTTATTTTTCATGCCGTGATAGCGCAATGTGTTGACTTTAGCCAACGCACACGTACAGAGCACTCGCAAGCAGAAACAGAGCGGAGACAGAACATGGTGAATGGACGTATTTTGGCTTGAAAAACCAAAGATGGAGATGAAGCTATATAAACACAGAGGCGCCGCGCCGCAAGTAAGTTGGACCGCATGTTTTGGAGAGGATCTCACAAAGTTCACTGTGTCATTAGCTACACGCACAAACTGTACGTGCAATTTAAACGTACAAAAACACGGAGAATCAAGATACTCGTAGGCTAAGGTGCTCGGAAGTAGAGGTAGCACTCTATATACCAAATAATATATCATGATATGTTTGTATTATGTTTATAATAGGACTTAAATTTGGACTAATGTATGGTCCTGTAACTACTTGGTATCGGATCGATACCTAAATGTGTGGTATCATCCAAAACTAATGGAAAGCATCCAATCAATAAGTGATTATTACATTTTAACAGAAGTGTAGATAGAACATGTTGAAAGAGAAAGTGAGCAGATATCAACTGTAAATTGATCATTCATTTCTACCACTTGTCTTTAATCATTTTGATGAAATAATAAAATGATAAGTAAGGTGAATTATATTTATATAGCGCTTTTCTCTAGTGACTCAAAGCGCTTTACATAGTGAAACCCCAATATCTTGATTACATTTAAACCAGTGTAGTGTCTTGCCCAAGGACACAACAGCAGTGACTAGGATGGGGGAAGCGGGGATCGAACCTGGAACCTTCAAGTTGCTGAAACGGCTAGTCTACCACATGAGCTATGCCGCCTTGAAATCTACACATTGAGTATCTTAAAGTGCAAAAACTGCAAAGAGTTAATCAATAGTCAATGTATCAGTGAGCAGCTTTTTGAAACATCACAACATGATTTTTTTTTGGAGAAAGTTAGACTTGGTGTGTTGCTGTTATCTCACTGTGTTCTTTTAAAATACATGGACAAGGTTAATTGTTGGGGTTTGTTTTAGTTTTTTGGGGGGAAGGGCGGGGGGGAGTTGTAGTGTTTTTCTGTTTTTGTAGTTTTTTTCTGTTTTTAGGTTTTAGTTTTCTTGTTTTTGAATGTTTTTAAAATGAAATGTTTACATTTATTTAATGTATTTTTTCAAAGTTTTTTATAATTCATGTTTTTTAATGTTTTTAGTTTTTTATGTTTTTATTTTTTGTTTTTTATTGTTTTATGTTTTTTAGGAAATAAATGTTTGAAGTCTTTTATGTGTTGGATGTTTAATGTTTTTATTTTTTTTATATGTTTTTTAGTTTTTTGTTTCATGTTTTACTGTTTTTTTTTGTTTTTTAGTTTTTTATGTTTTTAGTTTTTTATGTTTTAGTGTTTTATTGTTTATGTTTATTAGTAAATACATTTTTAAAGTTTTTTATGTTTTAGATTTTTTCTCTTTTTGTAGTTTTTTTCTGTTTTTACAAGTTTTAGCTTTTTTGTTTTTTAATGTTTTTAGAACACATTTTTTAATGTTTTTCATGTTTTATTTTTAAAATGTTTTAATTTTTTTTTAGGTTTCATGTTTTGTAATTTATTTTTGTTTTTTATGTTTTTAGTTTTTATGTATCAATTTTTTATTGTTTTATATTTTTAATAAAGACATGTCTAAAGTCTTTTATTTCTTAGATTTTGTATGTTTTTTAGTTTTTTTATGTTTCATGTTTTTAATGTTTTTTTTCTGTTTTAGTTTTTATTGTTTTATGTTTTTTTAGTAAAGACATTTTTAAATTTGTTTATGTTTTTTATTTTTGAATGTTTTTTAGTTGTTCTATGTTTCATGTTTTTTAATGTTTCTTTTTTGTTTTTTATGTTTTTTAGTTTTTTATGTTTTTAGTTTTTTATTGTTATATGTTTTTTAGTAAAGACATTTTTAAAGTTTTATGTTTTAGAAATTTTGTGGGGGGGTTTTTTCTGTTTTTTAGTTTTTTTATGTTTATGTTTTTTAATGTTTTTATTATTTTCTTCATGTTTTTAGTTTTCATGTTTTAGTTTTTATTGTTTTATGTTTTTTTAGTAATGAAATGTTTAAAGTTTTTTATGTTTTAGCTTCGTTATGGTTTTTTCATGTGTTTTAGTTTTTTCATGTTTTACAGTTTTACTTTTTTATGTTTGACACAATATGTTACTGCATACGTCAGCAGCTAAATTAGGAGAAACATATTTTTTTTAGTGGTCCTCTTTATTTAGAAAAATACCGAAAAGGATCATAAAGTATCAAAATACATTTTGGTACCTGGTACCAAAAATATTGGTACCAAGACAACCCTTAAAAGAAGACTGAGGGCAGCAAAGCAATTAGAGCGAAGCATGAGAATGCATAATAATGTCCATGTCGTGATGTTAAAGCGTCATTTCCAACAAGCAAAAATACGACAGAGAAAAAGCCTCCGAGGGAAATCGAGCTTATAATTTAAGGTCAAATTCCTTCCAAGTAGCAGTTTTGTCGCCTTAATGATTATAATCCGGGCCCGTTTTATCCTGACGGTGATTTATGCGGCGTCTCGTCTTGTTTTCCTTTCCACGCTACATGAAAAGCTGGTGAAAACGAATGCACTTTAAAATGGTAAAACAACTCCCATCTGGATACCTGAGAGGCAGCAGGCCCCCCTTTCCAAAAAAACAACACAATCAAATAAATCACATTGTTGGAAATAAACATGTAAATCATGATCGATAGCCGCTTGCCTCTCTTTCTCCCCCTCGCCCCCCAATAACAGCTGCTGTGAAGGCCTGCTGAGCACAAGCAGCCATAAAAGTATGTAAAATAAATTAGGAGAGCATAATGAGAGGCTCCGGCAATTCTCCCATAAATATAACATAACGACCACAACTAAAATGTCAAGGAATCCAATAAATCAATTTCTCAGGGACAAGCCGGCCTTTATGTGCTCAACACATCATTTTATTTATATATATATATATATATATATATATACATATATATATATGTATATACATATATATATATATATATATATTTTTATTTTTTTTTATTTTTTTTTACATTTGATCTCTTCTTTGTTAGGGCGGAGTGAAAGAAAAGTCAACACAGGTCTCTCTCTCTCTAACATGAGGGAGGTCTAATATGTCTTCTACACGATTCATCATACTATGCTGTCAGGTTGAGTTTGTGACGAACCCCAAGATGCAGAGAAGGCGGCAGGCATCGTGCAGGTAAACATGATTTAATTTAACACTAAAACAAGGAAAAACAAAAGGGTACAAACAAAAGGCGCGCACAAGGGGGGAGAACAAACTTGGCTATGAACAAAAAATAGCACAAAGGTTAACTGTGGACTTGAAACTAAAACACTTACTGTGACACAAAAGAACTATGACATGAGCAGAGTGAACAGAAGTAGACACAGCTACAACGATAAGTATTAATGACATTGACAGGTAGTGGTGACAATAATCCAGCACTGACTGGAGGGGAAGGCAGCTTGAAATAGTACCTGGCTGATTGACACCAGGTGTGGCCAGGTGCCAATCAGCCACAGCTGGGGAGACACAGCACTCAGGGAGACAAACAGGAAACGGACAAAATAAGAGCGCTGAGAGGAAACAAAGACAAACGCAGAGAAAAAACTAAAACATGGCCAAACTGTCAGGGACAAGCAAATTGTGTGAAAAATGAGTTGGAATTTTACATGAGAAAGGTCAAAATTTCACAAGAAAAACTTTGAATTTTGGCAGTATTGTAATAAACGTCGTATTTTTATTCAACGCAAGCCAAAATTTTACACGAAAAACTGAACATTTGTGAAATATAATTAAAGTTTGAACTTTACTCACTAACAGTTGCAGTTTTACAAGAAAAATGTAATTTTTTTTATGAAAAGAGTTGTAATTTTACTCGACAAAAGTCAGTTTATGACGAAAAAATTAATATTTTGGCAATATAATAATCAGCGGGATTTTACTTAGCAATATTATGACAAAGGTCATCATTTCACTCAAAAAGTGTCATTATTTTACAAGAACAACAAAAAATATTGGCAATATTGTCATAAAAGTCTGAATTTTATATGACAAAGGTCCCCATTTTGCATTAAAAAGGAATACTTTCACATAAAAAAATTAATAATTCTATGAGAATATATTGCAATATTACAGAAATAGAAAAAATATGACAAATTGTTTCCAATTTTATAAAAACAAAAGTTGACACATTGTGAGAAAATTACTGTTTTTAATTCATTAGTTTGACATTTTACTTTTGTTTATAATTGTTTTTTAATCTTCATTATTTTTTCAAGTTATTACAGTATGGCTCTATATATATATATATATATGTATATATATATATATATATATATATATATATATATATATATACATATATATATATATATATATATATATATTTTTTTTTTTTGTAATTTTATTTCTTTATTTTTTTGTATTTATTAATTTTGGCCAAAGGGGGCACATTTACATTTCTTATGCACACTTGTTATTTCATATGTCGGCCAGATGGGGAGTACTTAAATTTTTTACACACACTTTTTATTTCATATATTCCGTGGACTGTGCTTTCCGTACACAATTAATAGGAATACCATATTTTCCTGACCATAGGGCGCACCGGATTATAAGGCCCATTAAAGGGGTCATATTATGATTTGTTTCTAAATGTAAAAGACTTCCTTGTGGTCTACATAACATTTTTGCTTTTTAGTTTTTATTCTTATTGTAAAATTTCTCTATTTTGTTTCCATTTAAACCCCCATCATTTACTTTTTACTTTTATTTAAATTGATCTCAACTCTGTACACTGCTGCTGGAATTTTTATTTTCCTGAAGGAACTCTCCTGAACGAATCAATAAAGTACTATCTATCTATCTATATATTTATGTAATGATGGTTCTTTGGTCAAAGTGTTCAAATCGCTTTCTGACAGTCGCTTCAGGATGCGCCGTTTTGTGGGCAGGTCTTATTTACGTGGCTCACCTTCGACATTATCTTCTCCCCGTCATTTTTGTTGTAGCGGTGTAGCGTGCAAGGACGGGATGGGAAGAAGTGTCAAAAGATGGAAGGTAACTGTTTTAATGACATTCAGACTTTACTTCAATCAATAACGGAGCAGCATCTCCTCATCCGGAAACAACAACAACGCCGGAAAATGCGTCTTGAAAAAAAACATCCGACCAGAACTCTAATGACTAAAGTTCCTTGGGTGAATAATGTACACTCACTACACCGGTATGTTTTAGCGCTTTCATGGCGAGTTTACTGACGGATATAAGTAAGAACTTTACACTGCTTTATATTAGAAATGGCAACAGCGTCCCATAACAAGAAGATAGAGGAAAACAAGAAGCTTATCAACTACGGGGTCACACAGACTACGAAGGCGGAAGCATGCAGTTTTTCAGGATTTATGCAGATCCCAAGCACAGATCAGCAGGTACCAGAAGGTAATAAACGTTGCTTTTGCATAATATTGTGAAACAAATAGCCAGATAATATGTCCTACTTATACACACACCATAATAATACTCCTACGTTAAAGCACAGTACAATCCATCAGGCGGTGTGGCTTCATAGCTTACCAAAGTCGTACTATCAATCAATCAATGTTTATTTATATAGCCCCAAATCACAAATGTCTCAAAGGACTGCACAAATCATTACGACTACAACATCCTCGGAAGAACCCACAAAAGGGCAAGGAAAACTCACACCCAGTGGGCAGGGAGAATTCACATCCAGTGGGACGCCAGTGACAATGCTGACTATGAGAAACCTTGGAGAGGACCTCAGATGTGGGCAACCCCCCCCTCTAGGGGACCGAAAGCAATGGATGTCGAGCGGGTCTAACATGATACTGTGAAAGTTCAATCCATAGTGGCTCCAACACCGCCGCGAGAGTTCAGTTCAAGCGGATCCAAGACAGCAGCGATAGTCCCGTCCACAGGAAACCATCTCAAGCGGAGGCGGATCAGCAGCGTAGAGATGTCCCCCAACCGATACTACTAAAATATGTTGATAGATTTTTGAGCGCCATGTGTAATGTTCTATATTTTCAATGGAACATATAAAATGCTGGTGTTGTTTACTTGAGTCCTATTGCAGTCTACACGTATCTCTTATGTGTGACTGCCATCTACTGGTCACACTTATCAGTACACCATGTACCAAATAAAATAGCTTAGAGGTCGGTAAGCACAACCAAAATTATTTCGTACATTAGGCGCAGCGGGTTATAAGGCGCACTGTCTGATTTTTGAGGAAAATTTAAGTATTTTAAGTGTGCCTTATAGTCCAAAAAATGTGGTAGTAATTCAAAATAAACTTTGAGATAATTGTTGGGCGGTCTATTTAGAGTGCAAGCCTCTCACAATAGATTCATAACACTGACAATCTGGAACACCAACTTTTCTACCTTCATGGTTCTCAAAGCGCTTTGACACTACTTCCACATTCACACACTGATGGAGGGAGCTGCCATGCAAGACCCTAACCACGACCCATCAGGAGCAAGGGTGAAGTGTCTTGCTCAGGACACAACGGACGTGACGAGGTTGGTACTAGGTGGGGATTGAACCAGGGACCCTTTGGTTGCGCACGGCCACTCTCCCACTGCACCACGCCGTCCCCAGTTGATAAAACATTGTCCTTTACAATTATAAAAGCTTTTTTTTTTCAAAAATCTACTACTCTGCTTGCATGTCAGCAGACTGGGGTAGATCCTGCTGAAATCTATGTAGTGAATGAATACAGAATCGATTTGAATCGGAAAAATATCGTTTTTGAATCGGGAATCGCGTTGAATCGAAAAAAATCCATATATTATCGAATCGCGACCCCAAGAATCGATATTGAATCGAATCGTGGGACACCCATGAATTGATTGGTAGAAGCTGGGGATCGAACCAGGAGCCCTCAGGTCGCTGGCACAGGCCACTGTCCCAACTGTGCCAACTAATTCCACTTTTTCACCACGTGATTTATGAGGGTCAGCAGCTTTGCTTTCTATCAGACCAATTTCGCCGGGTCACACCCGTCCGGACGCCAGTTACGGGTGAAGCCTGCAATTGGAACGCACGTCTCCAGAGGATGCAGGTGCATATTTTGACGGATCCAGTCAAGTTCGGTTAAAATATTCATAAATGCAAGCCGTTGAAAGAGATTATCACCAAGGAGTGGAGATGAAAACAGTGATGTTGCTGAGACGAGAAGGTCGGCTGTAGAAACATCAATTAGGTCTGATTTGTCCACATGCATGAAGGACTGGGAATTGGACACGATCGTCCTCCTAATTGCACTTCAAAAGGCCACATATTCCCGGTTATAATGACTGATGCATGTTAAAGCAGACAACTATTTTTATTTTTTTTATTTTTTTAAGGGATGGGTTGATGTTGCCCGGCCCCAGCCTCGGGGTATTGACAGATATCAAAGGCAGACGTCAATAACTCATCTATAGTGGTACCATCGACACGGCCGGTCTTGCAGTCCGTGAGATCACTTGATTCCCAAGTACATGTTCTCTCATTAGTCATGAAACATGCAGTGTGGATGCAGCTCAGGGTTAAACTAAAAAAAAAAAACAGTATGTAAGACTTTACACATTTGAACCCATGCAGTACCATTTTCCATACTTGCCAACCTTGAGATTTTCGAATTCGGGAGATGGCGGAGGTGGGGTGAGGTGGTGGGGTTTTGAGGTGGGCGAAGTTTGTTGGTAGCGGGGGGTGTATATTGTAGCGTCCCAGAGGAGTCAGTGCTGAAAGGGGTTCTGGGTATTTGGTCTGTTGTGTTTATGTTGTGTTACGGTGCGGATGTTCTCCCAAAATACTGTTGTTCAGGTGGAAACCTGGAGAAATTCGGGAGAAACGGTTGCCCTGGGGAGTTTTGAGGTGGGCGGGGTTTGGTGGTAGCGGGGGAAGTATATTGTAGCGTCCCAGAGGAGTCAGTGCTGAAAGGGGTTCTGGGTATTTGGTCTGTTGTGTTTATGTTGTGTTAGGGTGCGGATGTTCTCCCGAAATACTGTTGTCTAGGTGGAAATCTGGAGAAATTCGGGAGAAATGGTTGCCCAGGGGTGTTTTGAGGTGGGCGGGATTTGGTGGTAGCAGGGGGTGTATATTGTAGCGTACCAGAAGAGTTAGTGCTGCAAGGGGCTCTGGGTATTTGGTCTGTTGTGTTTATGTTGTGTTACGGTGCGGATGTTCTCCCAAAATGCTGTTGTTCAGGTGGAAATCTGGAGAAATTCCGGAGAAATGGTTGCCCTGGGGAGTTTTGAGGTGGGCAGGGTTTGGTGGTAGCGGGGGGTGTATATTGATGCGTACCAGAAGAGTCAGTGCTGAAAGGGGTTCTGGGTATTTGGTCTGTTGTGTTTATGTTGTGTTACGGTGCGGATGTTCTCCCAAAATACTGTTGTTCAGGTGGAAATCTGGAGAAATTCAGGAGAAATGGTTGCCCTGGGGAGTTATGAGGTGGGCGGGGTTTGGTGGGTGCGGGGGAAGTATATTGTAGCGTCCCAGAGAAGTCAGTGCTCAAAGGGGTTCTGGGTATTTGGTCTGTTGTGTTTATGTTGTGTTACGGTGCGGATGTTCTCCCGAAATACTGTTGTCCAGGTGGAAATCTGGAGAAATTCCGGAGAAATGGTTGCCCTGGGGAGTTTTGAGGTGGGCGGGGTTTGGTGGTAGCGGGGGGTGTATATTGATGCGTACCAGAAGAGTCAGTGCTGAAAGGGGTTCTGGGTATTTGGTCTGTTGTGTTTATGTTGTGTTACGGTGCGGATGTTCTCCCAAAATACTGTTGTCCAGGTGGAAATTGGGAGAAATTCCGGAGAAATGGTTGCCCTGGGGAGTTTTGAGGTGGGCGGGGTTTGGTGGTAGCGGGGGGTGTATATTGTAGCGTACCAGAAGAGTCAGTGCTGAAAGGGGTTCTGGGTATTTGGTCTGTTGTGTTTATGTTGTGTTACGGTGCGGATGTTCTCCCAAAATACTGTTGTCCAGGTGGAAATCTGGAGAAATTCGGGAGAAACGGTTGCCCAGGGGAGTTTTGAGGTGGGCGGGGTTTGGTGGTAGCGGGGGAAGTATATTGTAGCGTCCCAGAGGAGTCAGTGCTGAAAGGGGTTCTGGGTATTTGGTCTGTTGTGTTTATGTTGTGTTACGGTGCGGATGTTCTCCCAAAATACTGTTGTCTAGGTGGAAATCTGGAGAAATTCGGGAGAAACGGTTGCCCTGGGGAGTTTTGAGGTGGGCAGGTTTTGGTGGTAGCGGGGGGTGTATATTGATGCGTACCAGAAGAGTCAGTGCTGAAAGGGGTTCTGGGTATTTGGTCTGTTGTGTTTATGTTGTGTTACGGTGCGGATGTTCTCCCAAAATACTGTTGTTCAGGTGGAAATCGGGAGAAATTCGGGAGAAATGGTTGCCCTGGGGAGTTTTGAGGTGGGCGGGGTTTGGTGGTAGCGGGGGGTGTATATTGATGCGTACCAGAAGAGTCAGTGCTGAAAGGGGTTCTGGGTATTTGGTCTGTTGTGTTTATGTTGTGTTACGGTGCAGATGTTCTCCCAAAATACTGTTGTCCAGGTGGAAATCGGGAGAAATTTGGGAGAAATGGTTACCCTGGGGAGTTTTGAGGTGGGCGGGGTTTGGTGGTAGCGGGGGGTGTATTATATAGCGTACCAGAAGAGTGAGTGCTGCAAGGGATTCTGGGTATTTGTTCGGTTTTGTTCATGCTGTGTTACGGTGCGGATGTTCTCCCGAAATACATTTGTCCAGGTGGAAATCTGGAGAAATTTGGGAGGAATGTTTGCCCCGGGGAGTTTTGAGGTGGGCGGGGTTTGGTGGTAGCGGGGGGTGTATATTGTAGCGTACCAGAAGAGTGAGTGCTATAAGGGATTCTGGGTATTTGTTCGGTTTTGTGTATGCTGTGTTACGGTGCGGATGTTCTCCCAAAATACTGTTATCCAGGTGGAAATCTGGAGAAATTCTGTGGGATGTTCCAAATAAGTGTTTGATGAGCTTTTCTCAACTTTATTAATATGTATTGCCACCTTTCCCAACTTCTTTGTCACGTGTTGCTGGCATCAAATTCTAAAGTTAATGATTATTTGCAAAAAAAAAAATGTATATCAGTTTGAACATCAAATATGTTGTCTTTGTAGCATATTCAACTGAATATGGGTCGAAAAGGATTTGCAAATCATTGTATTCTGTTTATATTTACATCTAACACAATTTCCCAACTCATATTGAAACAGGGTCGGTCTGCTAAAGCACAAAATGTTCTTCAAATATTCCAACTCAATTTGTTTTGGAATATACCAAATAGCAGCAAGCTAAAGTACTGTTCACATGTGTTGTATCAGTTTACAAAAGTGTGTTCACTGAGTACTAAACCCTCTGTATCCGGGGTATCAAAAACTGAACCTTCCCATTGGATTGCTGTAACTTCTATAAAGACATATCAGTGTCTGCAGACCTGAGGCGTTATTCATGGTCAAGCTTCTCTCTCCCCGGGTCTGCTTTTAAAGACGACACCAGTCTGACAGAGACGGAGGTCTAAGTTACTCGGATAGAGCCATGGCAACCACGTCCAAATAGTCAATCTCAGAGGGTTTCGACCACGTCTTTGCGATAAAAAGCAGACAAAAGACCTTGGATTCCCTTTACCTTCAACCGCACGGATGCTACCCTGGATGAAGGATTCCGGCGAAGATCTGAAACATCTGTTAGCCGCATTTCCTCGGGTTCCTCCTATTCCTCATGCCTAATGACGCTGATCCACTCAGCAGGTTTTGACTTGGGCTACATTCATCATCCTGGATGAGAGCACCTTACGAGAAATTCCCTAAACCCTGGTGTCTCTGGCCAGGTGGTTCTCATTGGGAAGAACCGAGGAACTCAACAAGGACACCGAGACGGGCTTTTAAGTAAACTGGATTATGACCTTATGCTGGCACTGCAGAACTACTTGAAAGAGGCAAGTTTGAAGAAGATTTGGGCAAGATTATTAACTTCGATAAACAAAGACGCATTTGAGTCCCATCTTAAAACTAATTTGTATACTCAATGTTTGGTTCTAACGTTGATTTGACCATTGGAATTTGGTCATTTCCCAACCAATATTCCACAACACAATTACGTTGAAACATGCCTGTTGACAACGTTTAATCAATGTCAGGTTGTGACGTTGATTTGACCATTGAAATTTGGTCATTTCCGAACCATAATTCTACCACACAAATACAACATTGAAACAACATACTTTTTGACAACGTTTAATCAATGTCAGGTTCTGAAAATGATTTGACCATTGAATTTTGGTCATTTCCCAACCAGTATTCCACAACACAAATACATTGATAAAACATGCTTTTCGACAACGTTTATTCAATGTTGGGTTCTGACGTTAATTTGACCATCTGATTTTAGTAATTTCCCAACCAGTATTCCACAACACAAATACAACGTTGAAACAACATGCTTTTTGACAACGTTTAATCAATGTCGGGTTCTGAAGTTGATTTGACAATTGAATTTTGGTCATTTCCCAACACCAATACAATATTGAAAGAACATGATTTTTGACAAAGTTTATTCAATGTTGGGTTCTGACGTTGATTTGACCATTGATATTTGGTCATTTCCCAACCAATATTCCACAACACAAATACAACGTTGAAACAACATACTTTTTAACTAACGAGGGGTTCTGATGTTGATTTGACCATTGATATTTGGTTATTTCCCCAACCAATATCCTACAAGACAAATACAACGTTGAAACAACATGCTTTTTGACAACGTTTAATCAATGTCAGGTTCTGAAGTTGATTTGACAATTGAATTTTGGTCATTTTCCAACACCAATACAACGTTGAAAAAACATGATTTTTGACCAAGTTTATTCAATGTTGGGTTCTGACGTTGATTTGACCATTGAAGTTTGGTCATTTCCCAACCAATATTCCACAACACAAATACAACGTTGAAACAACATACTTTCTGACAACGTTTAATCAATGTTGGGTTCTGAGGTTGATTTGACCATTGAAATTTGGTCATTTCCCAACCAATATTCCACAACACAAATACAGCATTGAAACAACATACTTTTTAACTAACGAGGGGTTCTGATGTTGATTTGACCATTGATATTTGGTTAGTTCCCCAACCAATATTTTACAACACAAATACAACGTTGAAACAACATGCTTTTTGACAACGTTTAATCAATGTCAGGTTCTGAAGTTGATTTGACTATTGCATTTTGGTCATTTCCCAACACCAATACAGCGTTGAAACAACATGCTTTTTGACAATGTTTAAAGGGGAACATTATCAGAATTTCAAAAGGGTTAAAAACAATAAAAATCAGTTCCCAATGGCTTGTTGTATTTTTTGAAGTTTTTTTCAAAATTTTACCGGTCCCGGAATATCCCTAAATAAAGCTTTAAAGTGCCTTATTTTCGCTATCTTCGAAACCACTATCAATTTCCGTGTGACGTCACACAGTGCTGCCAATACAAACAACATGGCGGATAGCACAGCAAGATATAGCGACATTAGCTCGGATTCAGACTCGGATTTCAGCGGTTTAAGCGATTCAACAGATTACGCATGTATTGAAACAGATGGTCGGAGTATGGAGAAAGATAGCGAAAACGAAATTGAAGAAATTGAACCTATTGAGCAAATAGCTATTGACGCTATTCGGCCATAGCGTGGGTGTACCTAATGAAGTGGCCCATAGCATGGCTGCCTTATCAGCATCGCCGGTAAAATGTGCGGACCAAACGATCAGGACTTTCGCATCTTATGACACTGGGGCAACTTACATCCGTTGATTGGTAAGTGTTTGTTTCGCATTAAATGTGGGTATCTAGTTTCAAATGTACATGCAGCTAGCGTAAATAGCATGTTAGCATTGATTAGCGTAACATGTTAGCATCGATTAGCTGGCAGTCATGCTGCGACCAAATATGTCTGATTAGCACATAAGTCAACAACATCAACAAAACTCACCTTTGTGATTTAGTTGACTTTATCGTTGCAAATGCATCTGCAGGTTATCCATACATCTCTGTGCCATGTCTGTCTTAGCATCGCCGGCAGACACTCTGGTACATTCAATGGGGTTCTGGCGGCAGATTTCTTGCCAGTGGTGCAAC
The DNA here is from genome assembly GCF_033978795.1 of Nerophis ophidion. NCBI lineage: Eukaryota > Metazoa > Chordata > Actinopteri > Syngnathiformes > Syngnathidae > Nerophis > Nerophis ophidion. Next base: position 74,147,356 of record NC_084619.1, read on the forward strand.
TTGAATCCCTCCCTGTTAGTGTTGTTACACCCTCCGACAACACACCCACGAGGCATGATGTCTCCAAGGTTCCAAAAAAAGTCGAAAAAATGGAAAATAACAGAGCTGAGACCCCGTGTTTGTAATGTGAAAATGAATATGGCGGGTGTGTTACCTCAGAGACGTCACGTTCTGACGTCATCGCTAAAAGACCGATAAACAGAAAGGCGTTTGATTTGCCAAAATTCACCCATTTAGAGTTCGGAAATCGGTTAAAAAAATACATGGTATTTTTTCTGCAACATCAAGGTATATATTGACATAGGTTTGGTGATAATGTTCCCCTTTAATCAATGTTGGGTTCTGATGTTGATTTGACATTGATATTTGGTCATTTCTCAATCAATATTCCACAACACAAATACAACATTGAAACAACATGCTTTTTGACTATGTTTAATCAATGTTGAGTTTTGACCATTGAAATTTGGTCTTTTCCCAACGAAAATTCTACAACACAAATACAACATTGAAACAACAATTCTTTTTTGACATTGTTTAATCAATATTGGGTTCTGAGGTTGATTTGACCATTGATATTTGGTCATTTCCCAAACAATATTCCACAACACAAATACGTTGAAACAACATGCTTGTTGACAACGTTTGTTCAATGGCAGGTTCTGATGTTGATTTGACCATTGAAATTTGGTCATTTCCCAACCAACAACGTGGATTCAACGCTAAACATCAACATCTTAATCGACAAATACAACTATTGTGCTACCATGTTTGAAAAACACTCAACGTTGTATCAATGTTTTGTGCCTGCTGGGCTCGTTCCATAGACTACAGTTTAATAACTAATATGATACAATCTGGGTAGTACGCAGAGGTGGGTAGTAACACACTACATTTACTCCGTTACATCTACTTGAATTACTTTTGGAATAAATTGTACATCTAAGAGTAGTTTTAATGCAACATACTTTTACTTTTACTTGAGTATATTTATAGGGAAGAAACGCTACTTTTACTCTGCTCCATTTATCTACATTCAGCTCGCTACTCGCTACCGATTTTTATCGATCTGTTAATGCACGCTTTGTTTGTTTTGTTTTGTCAGACAGACCTTCAAAGTAGGATCTATCACATGCCTGCGTTTCACCAATCAAATGCAGTCACTGGTGACGTTTGACTCAGTTTCACCAATCAATTGCAGTCACTGGTGACGTTAGACTCCGTTTCACCAATCAAATGCAGTCACTGGTGACGTTTGACTCCGTTTCACCAATCAAATGCAGTCACTGGTGACGTTTGACTCCGTTTCACCAATCAAATGCAGTCACCGGTGACGTTTGACTCCGTTTCACCAATCAAATGCAGTCACTGGTGACGTTTGACTCCGTTTCACCAATCAAATGCAGTCACTGGTGACATTAGACTCTGTTTCACCAATCAAATGCAGTCACTGGTGACGTTTGACTCCGTTTCACCAATCAAATGCAGTCACTGGTGACGTTTGACTCCGTTTCCCACATCAAATGCAGTCACTGGTGACGTTTGACTCCGTTTCACCAATCAAATGCAGTCACTGGTGACGTTTGACTCCGTTTCACCAATCAAATGCAGTCACTGGTGACGTTTGACTCCGTTTCACCAATCAAATGCAGTCACTGGTGACGTTTGACTCCGTTTCCCCAATCAAATGCAGTCACTGGTGACGTTTGACTCCGTTTCACCAATCAAATGCAGTCACTGGTGACGTTTGACTCCGTTTCACCAATCAAATGCAGTCACTGGTGACGTTTGACTCCGTTTCACCAATCAAATGCAGTCACTGGTGACGTTTGACTCCGTTTCACCAATCAAATGCAGTCACTGGTGACGTTTGACTCCGTTTCACCAATCAAATGCAGTCACTGGTGACGTTTGACTCAGTTTCACCAATCAATTGCAGTCACTGGTGACGTTAGACTCCATTTCACCAATCAAATGCAGTCACTGGTGACGTTTGACTCCGTTTCACCAATCAAATGCAGTCACTGGTGACGTTTGACTCCGTTTCACCAATCAAATGCAGTCACTGGTGACGTTTGACTCCGTTTCACCATTCAAATGCAGTCACTGGTGACGTTTGACTCAGTTTCACCAATCAATTGCAGTCACTGGTGACGTTAGACTCCATTTCACCAATCAAATGCAGTCACTGGTGACGTTTGACTCCGTTTCACCAATCAAATGCAGTCACTGGTGACGTTTGACTCTGTTTCACCAATCAAATGCAGTCACTGGTGACGTTAGATTCCGTTTCACCAATCAAATGCAGTCACTGGTGATGTTTGACTCCGTTTCACCAATCAAATGCAGTCACTGGTGACGTTTGACTCCGTTTCACCAATCAAATGCAGTCACTGGTGACGTTTGACTCCGTTTCACCAATCAAATGCAGTCACTGGTGACGTTTGACTCCGTTTCACCAATCAAATGCAGTCACTGGTGACGTTTGACTCTGTTTCACCAATCAAATGCAGTCACTGGTGACGTTTGACTCCGTTTCACCAATCAAATGCAGTCACTGGTGACGTTTGACTCTGTTTCACCAATCAAATGCAGTCACTGGTGACGTTTGACTCCGTTTCACCAATCAAATGCAGTCACTGGTGACGTTTGACTCCGTTTCACCAATCAAATGCAGTCATTGGTGATCTTTGAGTACCTTGAAGGTAGAAAAGTGCTATACAAGTACAACCCATCATCATTACTTAAGTAGTTTTTTCACGACATACATTTTACTTAATATTTTACTAAATATTTGGGTGACTACTCCTTACTTTTACTTGAGTAATACATCTCTAAAGTAACAGTACTCTTACTTGAGTACAATTTCTGGCTACTCTACCCACCTCTGCTAGCACGGTCTCCCAAATACATCAGAAAAACACACAGTTATCCGTAAAAATGCTAAAATCCTTCGAGGTTTTTCCGTGACCGAGTCCTCGTTCATCCCGCATCTTTCTGTTGACCGCGCGACATTAAAAATGTTGAAACAAATGGAAGCTCGAAGGTGGAGATGTTTATTACGCCGCGCTCGGCGTTATGAGCTCTGAATGATCAATCACCGGCGGAGCAAATTACTCCAATTTTGCGCCGTCCTTGTAACAACAAAGTTCACAGACACCAAATCAGTTGCAAGGGAACCCGGGGGCTAGATTGCTATGTGAGACATTCATAATTTATGTGCACTTGATGTAGTGATATGTACAAAACTTCAGAGGAATTTTAATGGACTTGAGGCTAGAAAGCGACGGGGATGCTTATTTGGGAAAAAGTCGCTGTTTCTTTTTAATCAAACAAATTCAGTCATCGAGAATGTAATCACGGGGGAAAAGGCGAATTTCATTTTTGTTTCTTTTCCAATGCCTTATTGATCACACCGGCGCCGACACCGTCCCATCCATTCAACAAAGAAAAGCTATTTCCATTCATCAACGTGGCGGCTGCACATAATGGATAATACACTTCAGCGGAATCCTACACTCAATTAGGCTTTGATGAAAAAAAAAACACACAACAGATCTTTGCGGGGACACGTGGTGTTAATAAGCCCCGAGCCAATAAATCATCCAAAAGTGCAGAATGGTGTCCCTTCTCTTCGGGTGAAACCGTCATTTATCAGACGCGGTGTGTTTGTGTAAGCCATTGATCAACAGTAGCCTTTTATTATGCTTTCCTTCATTAAATGCAGGGATTAGAACAGATGAAAGGTGTTCAACGTCACTAATGCTGCACATTATTGCTGTTGGAAGTCCAAATCTTTTTTTACTCAAACTCAGATAGAAAACAGTTGTTACAAAGAAATCGTTGCACCTTAGGTTGACACTCATTTTACTTGCACATCTTCACAAATATCTATTTTGTAGCTCATTATCACCTAAACACAAAATATTGTTTATTTATTTGTTGACCTTGGTTAAAATGTCCATTTCTGTCGTATTTGTTGCTCGTGTGTTGTGTTAGTGGTGTTGCCTTATATACGATTATATTATCGTTATTATAAATACTAATAATAGTAATAAAGATAATAGGGTGTGATTCATCATTATAAGAAATTACATTTTATTACATCCATCCATCCATCCATTTTCTACCGCTTATTCCCTTTCGGGGTCGCGGGGGGCGCTGGCGCCTATCTCAGCTACAATCGGGCGGAAGGCGGGTACACCCTGGACAAATTCTACTCATTATTACCACCATCAATTATTATTACTCTATATATGTGTGTGTGTGTATATATATATATATATATATATATATATATATATATATATATATATATATACACACACACACACACACACACACACACACACACACACATATATATATATATATACATACACACACACGTATATATGTATGTATATATATATATTAGTACAAGTGGTAATCGTAGTAGTAGTATCATTAATATTATCATTCTATTTCATAATAATTACATTACACTATTACTGTTATAATAGTAATAAAATCATGAGAATAATAATAATAACAAAAACAATACAAATAATATCAATACAAATTACCTTTTAACGTATTTTAAAGTGTATGTCATGGTAGTAATACACATATTAAATTATTGCCACCATCAATAATTATTACTCTATATGTGTGTGTATGTGTATATATATATATATATATATATATTAGTAGAAGTGGTAATCGTAGTAGTAGTAGTATCATTAATATTATCATTGTATTTCATAATAATTACATGACACTATTACTGTTTTGATAGTAATAAAATCATGTGAATAATAATAATAACAAAAACAATACAAATAATATCAATACAAATTACCTTTTAACATATTTTAAAGTATATGTCATGGTAGTAATACACATATTAAATCAGGCATTGTTATTATCATCATCAATTATTTACATTATAATTATTAGAAGTAGTATTATGATCATCAATATTACAAATAATACAGTATTATCAATAATATATATATATTTTTTAAAACAAATAATAATAATGGGAAATAATGTTAATATAAATAGTAACAATAATAATGAAAAAGGCCCTACTTATATTACTACTAGTAACAATGGTAATATAACAATAGGTAGTATGTATTATAAGAAACTATATTAAACATAACATTAAAATATTGTATGGTAATAAAAAATATTGCCCATGTCATGTTTATTATTAACTTGTTAAAAATATCAATATAAAACAATAAAATATATAAAAAATATATATAGATTTTACATTATGTTTATATTATAATGTATTTATTTTGTATATTGAAGACATTATGAAATGCAACAAAAAATGATACAAAACATTACATTTGTTTATTTTTTATTTTATATTACCATATTTTCACATTACCTTTAGGGGGATTGTTGGAAACCCTTGACACACTTCTCAACACGTGTGCGTGTTGCAAGACAGCATCATCAATATCCCCACTGACGTGGTGGAAAACAGTGGAAGAAGCCATGGAAAGTGTCTTTTGAATGTAAGGCTGGCCCCTGACAGTGTGTTTGTGTTCTAGTATTTTTCCTGTGACAGTAGTATTTCCTGTCAGTGCTCTTATTTTGTTGGTTTCCTGTCTTTCTCCCTGCGGCAGATTGGCACCTGGCCACACCTGGTGTCAATCAGCCCGCTCCTATTTGAACCAGTTTTGTCCTCCAGTCGAGTGCTGGATTATTGTATTGTGTTGTGTCGTGTCGTTGCAGCGTAGCAGTAAGCTATATTTCGGTAGCAGTTTGTACCTTACTGCCTTTTGTTCCCTGCTTTCAATTTGTCTTTATACAACACGTAACGACTTGTGTTTTCCTGCTCGCTACCCGCTAGCTTCCACACTAGGCCCTTTTGTTTTTTTGTGAGTTCCCGTGCTAAGCTCCTGTTGTTTTCTAGCTCCCATGCTAGCTCTTTTAGTTTGTTATCCGTGCTTTTTGTTGTACCCCTTTTGTTTGTTCTTGTTTTAAAATTGATATTAAATCATGTTTTCTCATTCAATGCCCGCCGCCTTCTCTGCTTCTTGGGGTTTGTCACCAACTAACTCTGACATTGACTCCTTTATCATACAATAAAGCCTGCAGAGAAGCTTGGCAGTTTTTATGGTTAACCCTGCTTCTTCTATTTCTGCTCTGCAACAATGTGATGGTGAAGTATATCATTACACTGCATACATATCACATGTATTATTGTGGACATGGCTCGACCGTTATAGACACTTTGTTTACATTACTTTAAATACATATTTCGCTGCGGGCTCAGACCAAATGGTTTCTGAAGGCGGGACAAAAGCAGGAATCAAAAAAAAGTGTTTTTTTTGACGACGGCAAACTAAAGTTGACTGGTACACATCCCGCCGCTGTTTGCGCTCGTTTGAAACGCGCCTCAGACGAGCGTGACAGCTGTCAAACGCCCGTCAACTCCGTCGGGGTGTCTGAAGCGGAGACGGTTGACGAGGAAAGGAGTTCACCCGTCCCTCTGATAAACGCATTGTCTTGTCGTCCTTCAACGCAGCCCAAATAAAAATAAAACAAAAAGTGAAATATCGCAGAAGTTCATTCAGCTTAAGCGAGAGTGAAAAGTGAGTTGATGTGCCGAGTAAACAAGTCCACATCACTCAAGTCAACGGTTGACAGACAGGACAGAGTGTGCAGACAATTTGGAGGGAATAAATCACCCGCAGACATCATAAACACGCCTGGGAAACTTATTTTCTGCTCCTTTGTTCCGCCGTGACACTTTCAAGTTTGCTCCGGTCCTCGCTCGAAAAAAAAAATGTTTGCGGCCTGGCGTCCGTCGCCAGACCTCCTTATGTAAACTCCAGCGTCGCAGCTGGGAGTCGGCCAGCGACCATCCTTCATGTCTCTTGTCGGGAGGAGTTGACCGGTGGCGTAAATTCGCAATAGAGACAAAGAATTTCCTTCGCCATACAAGTTTCAAGTTTATTGTTCTTCGGTCAATGGTCAACAAAGCAAACAAACAGTTGTACATTCATAGATTGAAAATAAAACATGTTACAGACCGAAAGGGTTTAGGCTGAAGTTAAACACTTATTGCGCCTAACCCTATGAACAATTTCAAGTACAAAATAAACTTCCAGAAGTTATAAAATGTCCTTTGCACAACTTATTATAAATACACATTATAAACAACATGAACATAGTTCAATTTTATACACAGTACAGGGATGTGAAATATCCCTGTGTACATATAGACCTATGCACTAATTATATATACAATATATCAATCAATCAATCAATCAATGTTTACTTATATAGCCCTAAATCCCTAGTGTCTCAAAGGGCTGCACAAACCACCACGACATCCTCGGTAGGCCCACATAAGGGCAAGGAAAACTCACACCCAGTGGGACGTCGGTGACAATGATGACTATGAGAACCTTGGAGAGGAGGAAAGCAATGGATGTCGAGCGGGTCTAACATGATACTGTGAAAGTTCAATCCATAATGGATCCAACACAGTCGCGAGAGTCCAGTCCAAAGCGGATCCAACACAGCAGCGAGAGTCCCGTTCACAGCGGAGCCAGCAGGAAACCATCCCAAGCGGAGGCGGATCAGCATCGCAGAGATGTCCCCAGCCGATACACAGGCGAGCAGTACATGGCCACCGGATCGGACCGGACCCCCTCCACAAGGGAGAGTGGGACATAGAAGAAAAAGAAAAGAAACGGCAGATCAACTGGTCTAAAAAGGGAGTCTATTTAAGGGCTAGAGTATACAAATGAGTTTTAAGGTGAGACTTAAATGCTTCTACCAAGGTAGCATCTCGAACTGCATTCCAGAGTACTGGAGCCCGAACGGAAAACGCTCTATAGCCCACAGACTTTTTTTGGGCTTTGGGAATCACTAACAAGCCGGAGTCCTTTGAACGCAGATTTCTTGCCGGGACATATGGTACAATACAATCGGCAAGATAGGATGGAGCTAGACCGTATAGTATTTTATACGTAAGTAGTAAAACCTTAAAGTCACATCTTAAGTGCACAGGAAGCCAGTGCAGGTGAGCCAGTATAGGTATATATGTATATATATATATATGTATATACAGTATAGGTATATATGTATGTATATATGTATATAAAGGTATATACAGTATAGGTATATATGTAGGTATATATGTATATAAAGGTATATACAGTATAGGCGTAATGTGATCAAACTTTCTTGTTCTTGTCAAAAGTCTAGCAGCCGCATTTTGTACCAACTGTAATCTTTTAATGCTAGACATGGGGAGACCCCAAAATAATACGTTACAGTAGTCGAGGCGAGACGTAACAAACACATGGATAATGATCTCAGCGTCTTTAGTGGACAGAATGGAGCGAATTTTAGCGATATTACGGAGATGAAAGAAGGCCGTTTTAGTAACGCTTTTAATGTGTGCCTCAAAGGAGAGAGTTGGGTCGAAGATAATACCCAGATTCTTTACCGTGTCGCCTTGTTTAATTGTTTGGTTGTCAAATGTTAGAGTTGTATTATTAAATAGAGTTCGGTGTCTAGCAGGACCGATAATCAGCATTTCCGTTTTTTTGGCGTTGAGTTGCAAAAAGTTAGCGGACATCCATTGTTTAATTTCATTAAGACACGCCTCCAGCTGACTACAATCCGGCGTGTTGGTCAGCTTTAGGGGCATGTAGAGTTTACAAACAATTGTACTTCTATTATTATTTATACCTCATGTTTAATTTTCAATTAACATTAATCATAGTATTAACTACAATGTTAATTCAAAAGTGATATTTTTTTCAAGACATTGGTCTTAAAGTGTTTTTTAAATGTGTGAATGGAACTGGAACATTTTAAGGAATCATCCAAGCTGTTCCACAGTTGAACTCCTCTAACAGAAACACATCTACTTTTTAAGCTTGTTCTTATTTTTGCTTTCTGAAAGAAAGCTGAACCTCTGAGGTCATAGGGATACCCGACGGTGTTTGTGTAGAGCAGGGGTCACCAACCTTCTTGAAAGCAAGAGCTACTTCTTGGGTACTGATTCATGCCAAGGGCTACCAGTTTGATACACACTTAAATAAATTGCCGGAAATAGCCAATTTGCTCAATTTACCTTTAATAAATAAATCTATACATATAAAAAAAATGGGGATTTCTGGCTGTCATTCCGTCATACATTTTTTTTTCCTTTTACGGAAGGTTTTTTGTAGGGAATAAAAGATGAAAAAAAAACACTTAATTGAACGGTTTAAAAGAGGAGAAAACACCAAAAAAATGAAAATAAAATATTGAAACAGTTTATCTTCAATTTCGACTCTTTAAAATTCAAACTTCAACCGAAAAATATGAAGAGAAAAACTAGCTAATTCAAATCTTTTTGAAAAAATTTAAAAAAAGAATTTATGGAACATCATTAGTAATTCCTGATTAAGATTAATTTTAGAATTTTGATGACGTGTTTTAAATAGGTTAAAATCCAATCTGCACTTTGTTAGAATATATAACAAATTGGACCAAGCTATATTTCTAACAAAGACAAATAATTATTTCTTCTAGATTTTCCAGAACAAAAGTTATAAAAGAAATTCAAAAGACTTTGAAATAAGATTTAAATTTGATTCTACAGATTTTCTAGATTTGCCGGAATATTTTTTTTTTCATTTTAATCATAATAAGTTTGAAGAAATATTTCAGAAATATACTTCTTCGAAAATATGGAAGCTAAAATGAAGAATCAAATTATAATGTATTTATTATTTTTTACAATAAAAAAATAAAATACTTGAACATCGATTTAAATTTTCAGGAAAGAAGAGGAAGGAATTTAAAAGGTAAAAAGGTATATGGGTTTAAAAATTCTAAAATCATTTTTAAGGTTGTATTTTTTCTCAAAAATTGTCTTTCTGAAAGTTATATGAAAATAAAATTTGCTTTTCACACTAAATTGCACCTTATAGACCGGAAAGTACAGTAACAAACTCTGGGACTGGTTCATTCATTTCTACGGTATTGTCCATTGCTGGTGTGGGTAAACACAGGAAGTTGCCTGGGGCCCCAAAACATCTTATAGCATTAAAAAAATATATATAACTAAAGTTTGTTAATGTAATTAAACATTTTAAACACATGCTTACGTTTTTTGTTTGTTTTTTGCGCTTCAAACTATTTTGAAATGCTTATCATTACACCATGTACCGAATAAAATAGCTTCGAGGTTGGTAAGTAAATCCAGAATCATTCCGTACATCAGGCAGGGTTATTAGGCGCACTGTCGAGTTTTGAGGAAAAAAAAGGATTTTAAGTGCACCTTATAGACCGGAAAGTACAGTAACAAACTGTGAACTGGTTCATTTATTTCTACGGTATTGTCCATTGCTGGTGTGGATAAACACAGAAAGTTGCCTGGGGCCCCAAAACATCTCATAGCATTAAAAAAATATATATAACTAAAGTTTATTAATGTAATTAAACATTTTAAACACATGCTTACGTTTTTTGTCTGTATTTTTGCGCTTTAAACTATATTGAAATGCTTATCATCTTACCATCTACCGAATAAAATAGCTCCGAGGTCGGTAAGTAAATCCAGAATCATTCCCTACATTAGGCAGGGTTATAAAGCGTACTGTCAAGTTTTGAGGTGAAAAAATTTGATTTTAAGTGCACCTTATAGACTGGAAAGTACAGTAACAAACTGTGAACTGGTTCATTCATTTCTACGGCTTTGCTGGTGTGGATAAACACAGAAAGTTGCCTGGGGCCCCAAAACATCTCATAGCATTAAAAAAATATATATAACTAAAGTTTATTAATGTAATTAAACATTTTAAAAACATGCTTATGTTTTTTGTCTGTATTTTTGCGCTTCATACTATATTGAAATGCTTATCATTACACCATGTACCGAATAAAATAGCTCCGAGGTCGGTAAGTAAATCCAGAATCATTCCCTACATTAGGCAGGGTTATAAAGCGTACTGTCAAGTTTTGAGGGGAAAAAAATGGATTTTAAGTGCACCTTATAGACCGGAAAGTACAGTAATAAACTGTGGACTGGTTCATTCATTTCTACGGCATTGTCCATTGCTGGTGTGGGTAAACACAGAAAGTTGCCGGGGCCCCAAAACGTCTCATAAATTAAAAAAAAATATATATGACTAAAGTTTAATAATGTAATAAAAAATTATAAACACATTTTTGTCTGTATTTTTCTGCTTACAACTATATTGAAATGCTTATCATTACACCATCTACCGAATAAAATATCTTTGAAGTCGGTAAGTAAATCCAGAATCATTCCGTACATCAGGCAGGGTTATAAGGCATACTGTCAAGTTTTGAGGGGGGAAAAATGGATTTTAAGTGCACCTTATAGACCGGAAAGTACAGTAACAAACTCTGAGACTGGTTCATTCATTTCTACGGTATTGTCCATTGCTGGTGTGGGTAAACACAGAAAGTTGCCTGGGGCCCCAAAACATCTCATAGCATTAAAAAAATATATATAACTAAAGTTTATTAATGTAATTAAACATTTTAAACACATTTTTTTGTCTGTATTTTTCTGCTTCCAACTATATTGAAATGCTTATCATTACACCTTGTATCGAATAAAATAGCTTTGAAGTCGGTAAGTAAATCCAGAATCATTCCCTACATTAGGCAGGGTTATAAGGCATACTGTCAAGTTTTGAGGGGAAAAAAATGGATTTTAAGTGCACCTTATAGACCGGAAAGTACAGTAATAAACTGTGAACTGGTTCATTTATTTCTACGGTATTGTCCATTGCTGGTGTGGGTGAACACAGAAAGTTGCCGGGGCCCCAAAACGTCTCATAAATTAAAAAAATATATATATGACTAAAGTTTAATAATGTAATAAAAAATTATAAACACATTTTTGTCTGTATTTTTCTGCTTACAACTATATTGAAATGCTTATCATTACACCATCTACCGAATAAAATATCTTTGAAGTCGGTAAGTAAATCCAGAATCATTCCGTACATCAGGCAGGGTTATAAGGCATACTGTCAAGTTTTGAGGGGGGAAAAATGGATTTTAAGTGCACCTTATAGACCGGAAAGTACAGTAACAAACTCTGAGACTGGTTCATTCATTTCTACGGTATTGTCCATTGCTGGTGTGGGTAAACACAGAAAGTTGATGGGGCCCCAAAACATCTTATAGCATTAAAAAAATATACATAACTAAAGTTTATTAATGTAATTAAACATTTTAAACACATGCGTACGTTTTTTGTCTGTATTTTTGCGCTTTAAACTATATTGAAATGCTTATCATTACACCATCTACCGAATAAAATAGCTCCGAGGTCGGTAAGTAAATCCAGAATCATTCCCTACATTAGGCAGGGTTATAAAGCGTACTGTCAAGTTTTGAGGGGAAAAAATTTGATTTTAAGTGCACCTTATAGACTGGAAAGTACAGTAACAAACTGTGAACTGGTTCATTCATTTCTACGGCTTTGCTGGTGTGGGTAAACACAGAAAGTTGCCTGGGGCCCCAAAACATCTCATAGCATTAAAAAAATATATATAACTAAAGTTTATTAATGTAATTAAACATTTTAAAAACATGCTTATGTTTTTTGTCTGTATTTTTGCGCTTCATACTATATTGAAATGCTTATCATTACACCATCTACCGAATAAAATAGCTTCGAGGTTGGTAAGTAAATCCAGAATCATTCCCTACATTAGGCAGGGTTATAAAGCGTACTGTCAAGTTTTGAGGGGAAAAATTTGATTTTAAGTGCACCTTATAGACCGGAAAGTACAGTAATAAACTGTGGACTGGTTCATTCATTTCTACGGCATTGTCCATTGCTGGTGTGGGTGAACACAGAAAGTTGCCTGGGGCCCCAAAACGTCTCATAAATTAAAAAAAAATATATATGACTAAAGTTTAATAATGTAATAAAAAATTATAAACACATTTTTGTCTGTATTTTTCTGCTTACAACTATATTGAAATGCTTATCATTACACCATCTACCGAATAAAATAGCTCCGAGGTCGGTAAGTAAATCCAGAATCATTCCGTACATTAAGCAGGGTTATAAAGCGTGCTGTCAAGTTTTGAGGGGAAAAAAATGGATTTTAAGTGCACCTTATAGACCGGAAAGTACAGTAACAAACTGTGAACTGGTTCATTCATTTCTACGGCATTGTCCATTGCTGGTGTGGGTAAACACAGAAAGTTGCCTGGGGCCCCAAAACATCTCATAGCATTAAAAAAAAATATATAACTAAAGTTTAGTAATGTAATTAAACATTTTAAAAACATGCTTATGTTTTTTGTCTGTATTTTTGCGCTTCATACTATATTGAAATGCTTATCATTACACCATGTACCGAATAAAATAGCTTCGAGGTTGGTAAGTACATCCAGAATCATTCCGTACATTAGGCAGGGTTATTAGGCGCACTGTCGAGTTTTGAGGAAAAAAAAGGATTTTAAGTGCACCTTATAGACCGGAAAATGTAGTATTTCTTACGAGGAACACTGTCGGAATCAGTCGTCCCGCAGCCCTGAACAGACTAACATGGTGTACTGTGGTCGGCTGAATCCACATCATGGTCCGTAGTTTTTTTTCAAAGTAGAGAAAATAAGACTCAAAAACCCGAGTCACCAAACCCAAGAAGCAATAACTAACAAGTGTTGTGGCGAGTCTTCAGGCTGGAACACAACACCTTAAAAGTATCTGGTTTCTTTCGACTCTGTCTTAGTCCAACAGTTTTGGAACTGAGACGTCTGGTGTTTGCAACTGAAAATTCCAAATGGCCATCTTCAACATCGCTCGCCATGCAGTGGAACCTAAATAAGAGGTCATGCTGGAGAGAAAAAAAGTAAAATATATATAAATATATCATCCCGCCCACTTCTGGCAGCCATGTGTGTGTGTGTGTGTGTGTGTGTGTGTGTGTGTGTGTGTGTGTGTGTGTGTGTCTGGCGGGCATCTTGCCGGTGTGATCACTAACTAGCCGGCCGACCAAAGCCTCCCAGCCACGAAACACTTGTCTGCCTTCTGTAGCTTATGCTAGCTGCTAAACAATCTCCTCGCTCTAAAGGATAAACGCCAAATGCTTTCTCACACTTGTTTGCGGAACAGAAGTAGGACAGAATTGGTTTTGTGCCAAATGGTCTGAGATCACATGACATGCCAGGAATGGCTCATTCTTGCAGGCCGGGATTGCTGTCGTTACATCAATTTATTCCGATGTGGTTTTGTGCAGTTGTGTGGGAGAGTTTGTGTCATGGAATGAAAAATACGTCAGCGCTCACATTGAACTAAACTGGAACAGCGAGTTCAATGTAAAGTTGCAGAAACATTCCAGTTGGGGAATTGGAAACATTTTTTTTTCAGGCCCTCAATAGACTCTTTGTTTGATTTATTTTCTTTTTTGTCAAATATCAATATGGGGGAAATTTCCCTATTAGATATTCATAACCTACATAAAAAAAATGGACACATTTTTTGTTTTGGCAAGTATGTTTTTCAACTGAAATAATGTGTGTCGCTTCTGATAAAGTTGTGTTATTTATTTTGTTTAGCATAACAAGGTTAGTGCGTTGTCAAAAGCGTATATATATATATATATATATATATATATATATATACATATATGTACATATACAAATATATATATATATATATATATATATATATATATATATATATATATATATATACACATATATACATACATAAATACATATATGTACATATATACATGCACATATATACATATACATATATATATAAACATACATGTATATATATGTATATATATATATATATATATATATATATATATATACATATATATATATATGTATATATATATATATATATATATATATATATATATACATATATATACATATATATACATATATATATATATATATATATATATATATATATATATATATATATATATATATATATATATATATATATATATATATATATAATTTATATATACACACATCCATCCATCCATTTTCTACCGCTTATTCCCTTTCGGGGTCGCGGGGGGCGCTGGCGCCTATCTCAGCTACAATCGGGCGGAAGGCAGGGTACACCCTGGACAAGTCGCCACCTCATCGCAGGGCTATATATATATATATATATATATATATATATATATATATATATATATATATCAGGACCTAATTATAGATAGGATGTGTTTTAGGAAATTAGGTTATGTTTTGGTCATTTTTTAATGTATGGGGTTGGAAAAAAACAACCAAAAAAATGGTTCATTTGAATTTTATTAGGAAATTGAAAATAAATAAAAAATTATTACAATCATAAAACAAATCAAATAGTCAATCTTTATTTTTCAATGTTGAAGAGCAATAACTAAATCTAGAAAACAGTTCTATTTTTAATGTTATATTTTGTCCAAAAAATATTCAGCAGAAACGGAAAAATTAACCAAAAACATGTTGGGGATTCTTTTAATATGCAGAGACCGGAAGCGGAAAATTCTTTTTTGAGACAAGACTATGCACTAAACTATTGTATGATCATGTATCATGTTTTATATATAAAAATGCAGGGTACAACACTACATTTATGTTGTAACGTTTTATCAATTTTGATTTTTGTATTTCAAAAAGAAAATAAACTTGATCAATATATTTTTTTCCCCAATACCCATTTATGAAACAAAATTGCAAAGACCAAAACATTCAGCAATTGAAATACCAGAGATAGATTTAATGGGAGTTGTTACAAAAAAATGTGATACCTAACATTTTTACAGCCATTTTTAAGAATTGTACATTGTTTATTGTTAGGGACAAATGTACACAAATATTTAATAGATCTTTTAAGGGTTACTTCGGTCTACATGATATTCAATATATTAACTGTCTTTTAGCCATTTTAGTCGATGAATGCAAAGAAAAATGGTGTCCGATACACATCAAAGAAGGTTTCGAAAAAAACATGTCACTATTTCCTATGCTATGTTCTGCTCCTGGAGTTGTGCCGCTCCCTCAGCAACATCGGGTCCAGGGGTCCGATCGTGGGGGTTCTGTGTGAAATCTGAACTGACTGATCCGGGACAGAGCCGGGATTACACCTCCCACTGAATCCTGTCCCTGCCAACAATAGTCTTCCTGTACTCGCAGTCAAGTAAGCCGTGAGCTAAAAGTGCTGCTCGGAGGCCACTGTGGGCGGACGGCAGAGGACCCCGGTTTTAGGCTAGTATTTCCTTAGCGTGTGAGCCCCCCCGCCGCTACCAGCATCAGCACCGCATTGCTCACAGCGCCTTCGGGAGGTGTCAGGTTCTGGCACCCGCTGGAGGCGATTGCCGGTTCAAATGCCGTCGCAGCAAAGGAACTGTCAAGAGTCTTGGATAGAAGACTAGAATACAGATAGAATACAGGGGAGAACTGCAGGAGACTATTTGAGTCAATAGAGGCGCTATCCTGAGAAACAGGATTGTTCAACCGTCCTTAGTTCTGAGTAGTCTACGGTACAGCTTTGATTACAACTCGCCTATGCACGATCCTACATCACAGTACAGACAAGCAGCTCAATGTGGCAGGCTTAAATAAGGAATTAATCAATAACACAGGTGCATGAATTGATTAACGTGGACCCCGACTTAAACAAGTTGAAAAACTTATCCGGGTGTTACCATTTAGTGGTCAATTGTACGGAATATGTCCTGAACTGTGCAATTTACTAATAAAAGTATCAATCAATCAATCAATCAAAGCGTCAGGAAACAATTAACAGGTGGAACAAATCAGAAACTATGGTAACGGAACAAACAAGGAAGTGCACAAATCATATGATCCGGGTAGCAGATCATGACAGCCAGTCCGTTAAAAAAATGCATACATTGAACCGGTCCCTGGTAGGAAAAAGGTTGGGGACCCCTGGTCTATGGTACAGCTTTGATTGCAACTCGCCTATGAACGGTCCTAAATCGCAGTACAGACAAGCAGCTCAATACGTCCCTCTAGAACAAGGCGCCCCGCATCCATCGACATCCTCTCAGAAAACAAAGGGTGTATCGTTCGGGGCCCGGGGAGTGGTAATTAGATGAAGAATTTACAGCAGAAGCGTCGATGGCGATAGCGACGTCAATAGTGCGCCTCTTAGCGTCTGTCATCCGCCCAATCAATGACAATTTCCAGCCATAGAGTGGAGAAAATGACGGTTTTCGAATAAACTGCGGTTGAGCGAATCCAGTTTGAGACGTTCTGCTGAGACGGGCGGCCGTGCAAGTTTTAGGCCGGGGGTCGGAAACCCGAAATGTTGAAAGAGCCGTTTTAGACCGAAGTGGTCTCCCCATGTCTAGCATTAAAAGATTACAGTTGGTACAAAATGCGGCTGCTAGACTTTTGACAAGAACAAGAAAGTTTGATCATATTACGCCTGTACTGTATATACCTTTATATACATATATACATACATATATACCTATACTGTATATACCTTTATATACATATATACATACATATATACCTATACTGTATATACCTGTATATACAGTTACATATATATACATATATACCTATACTGTATATACCTTTACATACATATATATATATACATATATACCTATACTGTATATACCTTTATATACATATATACATACATATATACCTATACTGTATATACCTTTATATACATATATACATACATATATACCTATACTGTATATACCTTTATATACATATATACATACATATATACCTATACTGTATATACCTTTATATACATATATACATACATATATACCTATACTGTATATACCTTTATATACATATATACCTATACTGTATATACCTTTATATACATATATATATATACATATATACCTATACTGTATATACCTTTATATACATATATATATATACATATATACCTATACTGTATATACCTTTATATACATATATACATACATATATACCTATACTGTATATACCTTTATATACATATATACATACATATATACCTATACTGTATATACCTTTATATACATATATACATACATATATACCTATACTGTATATACCTTTATATACATATATACATACATATATACCTATACTGTATATACCTTTATATACATATATACATACATATATACCTATACTGTATATACCTTTATATACATATATACATACATATATACCTATACTGTATATACCTTTATATACATATATACATACATATATACCTATACTGTATATACCTTTATATACATATACATACATATATACCCATACTGTATATACCTTTATATACATATATACATACATATATACCTATACTGTATATACCTTTATATACATATATACATACATATATACCTATACTGTATATACCTTTATATACATATATACATACATATATACCTATACTGTATATACCTTTATATACATATATACATACATATATACCTGTACTGTATATACCTTTATATACATATATACATTCATATATACCCATACTGTATATACCTTTATATACATATATACATACATATATACCTATACTGTATATACCTTTATATACATATATACATACATATATACCTATACTGTATATACCTTTATATACATATATACATACATATATACCTATACTGGCTCACCTGCACTGGCTTCCTGTGCACTTAAGATGTGACTTTAAGGTTTTACTACTTACATATAAAATACTACACGGTCTAGCTCCATCCTATCTTGCCGATTGTATTGTACCATATCTCCCGGCAAAAATCTGCCTTCAAAGGACTCCGGCTTATTAGTTATTCCCAAAGCCCAAAAAAAGTCTGCGGGCTATAGAGCGCTTTCCGTTCGGGCTCCAGTACTCTGGAATGCCCTACCGGTAACAGTTCGAGATGCTACCTCAGTAGAAGCATTTAAGTCTCACCTTAAAACTCATTTGTATACTCTAGCCTTTAAATAGACTCCCTTTTTAGACCAGTTGATCTGCCGTTTCTTTTGTTTTTCTCCTATGTCCCACTCTCCCTTGTGGAGGGGGTCCGGTCCGATCCGGTGGCCATGTACTGCTTGCCTGTGTATCGGCTGGGGACATCTCTGCGCTGCTGATCCGCCTCCGCTTGGGATGGTTTCCTGCTGGCTCCGCTGTGAACGGGACTCTCGCTGCTGTGTTAGATCCGCTTTGGACTGGACTCTCGCGGCTGTGTTGGATCCACTATTGATTGAACTTTCACAGTATCATGTTAGACCCGCTCGACATCCATGGCTTTCGTCCTCTCCAAAGTTCTCATAAACATCATTGTCACTGACGTCCCACTGGGTGTGAGTTTTCCTTGCCCTTATGTGGGCCTACCGAGGATGTCGTAGTGGTTTGTGCAGCCCTTTGAGACACTAGTGATTTAGGGCTATATAAGTAAACATTGATTGATTAATTGATTGATCTGTCTGGATTCGCAAACATGTAAAAAGTCTTATATAAGTCTTGGGACATGTGCTATGGCTATGAGTTGTTTTTTCCCTTGGCCTCAGTCTGGACCCCCTCTACAGGGGCCCGGACTTAGACCGATTTAAAAAAAAAAAATTTGCGAGCCCACCAACCCTATCAAAGTCTACTGTTTTACGGACTATAAGGCACACTTAAAATCCTTTCATGAACTTTCATTCCCATTGGCCTCAGTCTGGACCCCCTATCCGGGGGCCCAGGCTTCAATTGATTTTTTTTATTTTTCTACCTCCCCATTGTTTACCTGAATCTCACCTTTTTTGTAAGGGGCGCTGGAAGTTGGCAGACGAGTCAGCAATCTGTGGCAGCGTCGGAGAAAGTTGTGCATGGGAGACTACGGTGAGTTCAAGGACAAATACTCATCAGTCAAGCATGTTTAATATAAACAGGAGGATTTATAACAATTGAAGTTTGTGCCATGTTTGTCCTCCGACAGAAACCATATTTAATATTCATATTTTTTCCATTTTCTTTCTGCTCCTTTTCGGGCGAGCTGTAAAGAAACAACTGGAACTATTTGATGCACTAATTTGTATCGCATGCATGTTCCTGTCACGCCTATGGTTCATGTTTTGTTTTGGTCATGCTATGTTTAGTTTTTTTGGACATTTAGTTCTGTTTTGCATTTCCTTGTTTGTCTTTTTACTATGCCGACTGATTTAGTTGTCATCTGTCATGTCTGATCATGAGTCTTGAATGGCTGTACTACCCTGAGCATCCCCAATCTCATCTGTTCTCAAAGCTAAGCAGTGTCTGGCCTGGTTAGTACATGGATGGGAGACTGCCTAGGAATACCAGGTGCTTTTGACCTTTGGACTGTAAGTTCCTGTTTTTTTTCACTCCCTGTTTTGTTACCATGACAACCAATCAGTTCACCTGTCTTGTCTCACACCTGTTTTCACTTATGTTCATTATTTAAGCCACAGTTACCAGTTAGTCAGTCTGGCAACATCACCTCATTCACGCCCTCGATTATCCGTCCATTTTGTCCACGTAAGTTTTTGTTATTCATGCCACTGTGCAAGTGTTTTTGTTTCATGTTTGTAGTTTATAGCCTTTGTGCTAGTCTTTTGTTTCATAGCCCAGTTTTTTGTACCGCCATTGTGCGCGCTTTTTGTTGGTTCCTGTTTTTAGTTTTAGTGTTAAAATAAAGATGTCTTTACCTTCACGCCGTGTCCACTCCTTTCGCTTTGCACCTCTGGAAAACAAACCAAGACCAAGTCCAAGCCTGACAGTTCCAAATAAAAACTGAAAGTTAACTGAACTTGGGTAACTTTACTTTCTCTTTATACAAAACTTCTTGTAACTGCGCCAACAGGTGAGTTTTGGTCGGTCTTCTGGATTAAAGTCTGCTCATGACCAGTAGCAAGGAATAGTCCATTTCGTGAGAAGGGAGGGGGAGCTGTCAAAACGATCATGATCAAGAAGCATCGCAATGTGGTTTGAAGCGCAAAAATACAGACAAAACCGTAAAAAGTTGTTTTAAATTGTAAATACATTGATAAACTTTAGTAATCTTTTTTTATGAGACGTTCTGGGGCCCCAGACAACTTCTTGTGTTTACCTACGCCAGCACTGTACAATGCCGTTGACATGAATGAACATAGTTTATATATAGTTTGTTACCGTAATTTCCGAACAATAAGACACACTTAAAAATCCTGTTTTTCCCCTTCAAAACTGGACAGTGCGCCTTATAACCCGGCGCGCCTAATGTACGGAATAATTACAGTTTTGCTTACCGACCTCGAAGCAATTTTATTTGGTACATGGTGTAATGATAAGTGTGACCAGTAGATGGCTGTCAAACATAAGAGATACGTGTAGACTGCAATATGATGGGAATTTGACACAAGTAAACAATGCCAACATTGTATATGTTCAATTACAAATATAGACCATTACACACAATGTTTTAGTAGGACTTTGGTAAGCTATGAAGCCACACCGCTTGATGGATTGTACTGTGCTTCAAGATAGGAGTATTATCATGGTATTTTTTTTTTTGATTGATTGAAACTTTTATTAGTAGTTTGCACAGTACAGTACATATTCCGTACAATTGACCACTAAATGGTAACACCTGAATAAGGTTTTCAACTTGTTTAAGTCGGGGTCCATGTTCATCAATTCATGGTACAAATTTATACTATCAGCATAATACAGTCATCACACAGGTGTGTGTTTAAGGTAAGTTATATTATCTGGCGTTTTGTTTCGCTTAATTATGCAAAAGCAACTTTTCTTTCCTCTTGGTACCTGCTGATTTGTATTTGGGATCTGCATAAATCCTGAAAAATTGTGCGCGTCCGCCATTGTAGTCTGTGACGAAAATTTTACAACAATAATAATAATAATAATAATAATGGATTAGATTTATATTGCGCGTTTCTATTGTTAGATACTCAAAGCGCTCACAGAGAAGTGGGAACCCATCCTTCATCCACACCTGGTGGTGGTAAGCTACATCTGTAGCCACAGCTGCCCTGGGGTAGACTGACCGAAGCGTAGCAGTCAGTTTGCGCCTACGGCCCCTCCGACCACCACCAATCATTCATTCATCATTCATTCACCAGTGTGAGCGGCACCGGGGGCAAAGGGTGAAGTGCCCTGCCCAAGGACACAACGGCAGCGATTTGGATGTCAATAGGTGGGAAGCGAACCTGCAACCCTCACGTTTCTGGCACGGCCGCTCTACCCACTACGCCATGCCGCCCCGCATACATTTATGAACAATTTCAACATCATATACCAAAGACTAGAAAAATGTGACTCAGCATCAAGGGTTGGAATTGGGGGTTAAATCACCCAAAAATTATTCCCGGGCGCGGCCACCGTTGCTGCTCACTGCTCCCCTCACCTCTCAGGAGGTGATCAAGGGTGATGGGTCAAATGCAGGGAATAATTTCGCCACATTTAGTGTGTGTGTGACAATCATTGGTACATTAAATTTATAAATGCATAATACTTACTAGATTAGCAGCGACCAGGATTTGAGCCTTTCAAGCTTTGCATCACAATTAATTATATTTATTTTATTTTTATTTATTTTTTTATCCCCCCAAAAATATTTTTTAATTATTTTTTATTTTTTTAAGAAACGAAAAAATAAAATGGATTAATAAAAAAATAAAATTAAAACAATGAAATATTTTTAAAGTAAAATTTCATATGAAACGCCTTGTCATTTATTTATGGACATTTTACATGTGCTTCTTCACGCAACACGGGTGGCCCTCAAGGATTGTGAGGTTCTCGCTCTACGTACAGGGCGTGTTCTGCGTTTAGGGGCAAGGCGGCACTGCCAAGATGCAAGACCAGCCAATCCTGACCAGGGTGGTCATTCTGACAGATTTCCCAGCTTTCTGATGGAACGCCGTCATTTCTTCTGAAGAATAAGCGCGGAACTGTGACAAAACACGCCTGGATTTTGTCCGTGGCAGGGTGCTGACATTCAGTCCTTAATCTCAGAACAGATGTCACACTTGGCGAGCAGTCTGGACGGGAACAGCAGGTCCAGGGTGCAGTTAATAACACCCCCCCAAAAAAACCCAAAAACAAAGACATCCGTCTGAACGCTACGGCGGCCACTGTCGGACATGTTGTTTTCTGGCCTGGCATTGTGTGCTGGTTCAACAAGAAGGACTGGCAGCCAAAGTAAGGAAGACAAAATGAGACTTCAAACCCCCGTGGTGGACGAGGAGAGAGAACGTTCTATCACCAGGCATGTTAGCAGGGATGTACACTGCAAAAAGTCAGTGTTCAAAAACAGGAAAAACAAAAAACAAAACGAGGGGTATTTTATTTGAACTGAGCAAAATTATCTGCCAATAGAACAAGAAAATTCGGCTTGTCAAGACTTTCCGAAACAAGTAAAACTAGCTACCCTCAATCAACCCCAAAATACCTTAAAATAAGTATCCATCCATTTTTTCCACCGCTTATTCCCTAATAGCAAGTGCAGTTTTCTTGGTAGAAAAAAAAGAGACATTTGCTCAATATGTTGAAAAATATTCTTAAATTAAGTAAATGCTAGTGCCATTTATCAGGTTGAAACACAAATGACATCTATTAAACAAGACAATAAGCAAGGAATTAAACAGAGACAGAATTAAATGTGGCCCGTTGAGGAGAAATGCGTACACCTGTAGCCTTTTACATAGTCCCACCATGCTCTGATGAAAGATTGTACGCTTCCTCTTTGTCATGTCTGTGTTTTCATGTTTCGTTTTAGTCCTGTTCGGTTTTGTTTTTTGGACATTGTTTCCTGCTTTTGCACTTCCTTGTTTGCTTTGTTTCCCTGCCAACCCACTCGTTTTCACCTGTCCCCATGTCATGCACCTGTTTTCAATCACCATAGTATTATTTAAGCCACAGTTACCAAGTAGTCAGCCTGGCAACATCACCTCCTTCCCACGTCTACCACCTGCTACGCACCTTGCAATGATCCATATCCCGTTCACAGTTCCATGTTAGGTATGTTTTCTTGTTATTCATGCCTTTGTGCTAGTCTTTTATTTCATAGGCAAGTATTTTGTTCCTCCAAAGTGAGCGCTTTTTGTTTGCCATTTTTTTGTAATGATAGTATTAAAATAAAAAGATGTCTTTACCTTCACGCCATATCCGGTCCAAGTTCACCTGCATCTCGGGAAAACAACCACCTCATATTTCCCCGATTACATGGCAACAGCTGTTTCTAAGGTAAGGGGGTCGTAAACAGCCACTGCCACTGTTTACAAAACAGTTCAAAGAAAAGGTTGTAAAAAAGTTCAAAGAAAATAACCCTGGGGCTTCCTCCCCGCTTTGTAGATCTCGGGTCAAGACAAACTCTTTCTGTGGATTACAATACGTCAAAGAAACAGACGCCTTCATGTTGTTTCCCATCCTACACCGTGGAGTTTTAAAAGCCTTTTAATTGGTAAGATCAAAGACAGCTTGTGTCCTCTCGCCGGGCACTCGTGGCAACTCAAAGTTGTGTGATAACTTAGATCAAATTATCCTGACACCATTATCCTGACATAATGATATGCACTCGGCGTCATGAATTCTTATTTTTTTAATCATGCTTGAAGTAAGGAATTATTACGTTAAAAAAGCAGTTTTATACGTGTGAGTGTTAATGACCAACTTTGCAAGAGTTGATATTCTAGTTTCAAGCATGTTTTACTCAATATAGGTCATAATATCTCAGCAAAAAACTAATATATCGCTGAGATCATTTTGGACCAAAAAACTTAAAACAAGTAAAACACTTACATAAATTCTGCTTAGCGAGAAGAATGATCTCATCAGACAGAAAATAAGCAAATATCAGCCTTATTTCAGATATTTAATGTTACTTATATTTCAGTATTTGCAGTGTAAACAAGAGGTCCGAGTCCACGATCTGTCACTGGTATTTTATGGAATGTCTGAAATACTGTATTTCCTTGAATTGCCTAGAATTACTGCCGGGTCAAACTCGTTTCGCTAAATAATTAGCGCATGCTTAGCATTACCGCGGGCTCAGGATTAACGCCGGGTCGAACTCGTTTCGCAAAATATTTTTTTTTATTAGCGCAAGTCTAGAATTTCCGCCGGGTCAAACTCGTTTCGCCAAATAATTAGCATATGCCTAGAATTTCCACCGGGTCAAACTCGTCACGTCGGGAGTGACACTTCACCTGTCATCATTTTCAAAATGGAGGAGGCTGATTTCAATCATTTTAAATCGCATAAAGGGAAGAAGATTAAGAGCTATTCAGTAGGATTTAAGGTCCAAGCTATTGAATATGCTAAAAAGAACAGTAAGCAGCTATGTTTTATTAATATACCGTAGCTGCGTGTGTCAAATATGAGTCATTAAATGACTCCCGCCTCCTGGTTGTAGAGGGCGCTAGTGATCCTTCTTGCGACTACTCGGCTGCAGAAGAAGTGACAACAAGCAGCAAGAGTGAGCAGTGATCATTTATGTTTTCCTCTCGCTTGCACTTTTAACATGGAGGATGACATATCTAAAATAATACCGTTTTCTAAACTGGACTTTCAGTCGAAGCAGGAGGTATTATAGGAAAATCTCCATCGAGACAGAGAGACGTTTAAAACTGAAGAAAGATAAGGAAGACTTCTATAAACAAGTTATCGATGCTTTTGATCAGAAGGAGCTGCGCATGTGTGAATTGTGAATTATATTTATATAGCGCTTTTCTCTAGTGACTCAAAGCGCTTTACATAGTGAAACCCAATATCTAAGTTACATTTAAACCAGTGTGGGTGGCACTGGGAGCAGGTGGGTAAAGTGTCTTGCCCAAGGACACAACGGCAGTGACTAGGATGGCGGAAGTGGGAATCGAACCTGCAACCCCCAAGTTGCTGGCACGGCCGCTCTACCAACTGAGCTATACCGCATGGACTTCATTTATAAGTAAAGGTAAGACCATAATAATGTTTCTTTTATTAAATGTGCTTTTCATGAGGGTATCCTTACATCACACTCACATTTTTAAGCGCAGGCCTAAATTTACCGCATGCCTTTGGTAAGCGCCGGAGTGAGAAGAGGTTTTAAATCAATTAGCGCTCCGGGGCCAATAAAGGAAATACGGTAGTTTTTAGCGATCCACCTCGTGTTCCGTGAACAAGCACAGCAGGCAAAACACTTAAAAAAAATAAAAATAAATCGAAATCGCATTAAAACTTCTGGAAACATTTGATTGAACACACTAGAATTAAATAATTCATCTAATTGTAGATAATTGCATTGGGTGACGGACAGCGGCTTGATGGACCGTGCATTACTTCAATGCAAAGTGTAATGATGTAGCACTTAGCAGGACTTATTGTCGGTCCGACTGGGGCCACTTTAAGATAATGGCTGACATTCAAGAGGACTCATTTGTTCAAGTTTTCGGGAAAAGTGAGGACCTAAACTTCTTAAGACACTGAAGGATGTGAGTTCCCTTATCCAGAAGCCACACCCGTCAAGTTCCTGAAGTGCCATCTCAACTTCTTACAAAGTCATAGGTTGCCCACTTTTAAATACAGAATCGATATTCTGTGTGAACAGCACAGAGAGGTGAGGTGAAACTGACAACGATTTTCCGGCAGGTGAGCAAATACTAACGTTGCGACAAAGGTGGGACTCTGCCTGTGTGAAAGTGGACCTGTGCATCGGTTGGGGACATTTCTGGACTGCTGACCCGTCTCTGCTCGGGATGGTCTCCTGCTGGCCCCACTATGGACTGGACTCTCACTATTATGTTAGATCCACTATGGACTGGACTCTCACTATTATGTTAGATCCACTATGGACTGGACTCTCACACAATTATGTTGGATCCACTATGGACTGGACTCTCACACTATTATGTTAGATCCACTATGGACTGGACTCTCATACTATTATGTTAGATCCACTATGGACTGGACTCTCACACTATTATGTTAGATCCACTATGGACTGGACTTTCTCACTATTATGTTAGATCCACTATGGACTGGACTCTCACTATTATGTTAGATCCACTATGGACTGGACTCTCACTATTATGTTGGATCCACTATGGACTGGACTCTCACAATATTATGCAAGATCCACTATGGACTGGACTCTCACTATTATGCTAGACCCACTATGGACTGGACTCTCACTATTATGTTGGATCCACTATGGACTGGATTCTCATTATTATGTTGGATCCAGTATGGACTGGACTTTCACAATATTGAGCTGGAACCACTATGGACTGGACTCTCATTATTATGTTGGAGCCACTATGGACTGGACTTTCACAATATTATGCTGGATCCACTATGGATTGGACTCTCATTATTATGTTAGATCCACTATGGACTAAACTGTCACAATATTATGCAAGATTCACTATGGACTGGACTCTCATTATTATGTTAGATCCACTATGGACTGGACTCTCACACTATTATGTTAGATCCACTATGGACTGGACTCTCAATATTATGTTAGATCCACTATGGACTGGACTCTATTTATTATGTCAGATCCACTATGGACTGGACTCTCACTATTATGTTAGCTCCACTATTGACCAGCGGAGACCCCGGACTGTTGAAGGACTGAAGCTCTACATAAAACAAGAATGGGAAAGAATTCCAATTTCAAAGCTTCAACAATTAGTTTCCTCAGTTCCTAAACGTTTATTGAGTGTTGTTAAAAGAAAAGGTGATGTAACACAGTGGTGAACATGCCCTTTCCCAACTACTTTGGCACGTGTTGCAGCCATGAATTTCTAAGTTAATGAAAAAAAAAAGGTAATGAGTTTGAACATCAAATATGTTGTCTTTGAATATAGGTTGAAAATGATTTGCAAATCATTGTATTCTGTTTATATTTACATCTAACACAAATTAACAACTCATATGGAAACGGGGGTTGCATGATTGCTAAAAATATCGAGATATTGACAAAAGGTCACATCGCCCAGCCTAAAAATGACCATAAAATCACCATAGATGAACAACTGGTTCTAATGCAGTATAAAACATGTCCTTAAGTTTCCTGCTGAAAGTTACCTTGCTGGAACAATCCACATATATTTCCCCCCCCGCTAATTCTCCAATCTGGAGGAAACCCCGTCGCTGGGACAACATGCCAGATATCAGGGAGACAAAGAGCCGAGCGGGCGTCCTCTGGGTAGGAAAACCTGGGCGATAAAAGGTACTTATAACCCAACATACTGTATATTTATGGACACCATTAAAAGCAAAAACCGCTATATAGAAAATAGTCGAGTGCGGGGAAGGGGGTGAAAAAACCCGAAGGACCCAATTTCCTCTTGAAGCACCTGATGGACACACTGACAAGCAGATTGCTTTCCAGTAGCAATTTTTGGAGCGGGTGAAAAATGGCCAGCGCAGCCGGCATTTGGTCCGAGATGACTCATAAATCTTGTTTTATCTCCTCCGCCGTGGTGGCAGCAGAAAAGGATGAGTTGCTTCTTCTTCTTTTTCCCCCCCCCCCCATCCCCTCCCTTCCTCTCTCTCGGCCATCTCATTCACGTGTCTATCTGTCTGTTATCTGTGCCCTTGAGCAAAGATTACTGATGCCCTGTCTTTGATATATGACACATCACAGCGGGCAGCTTTTCATCCTGTGAATTACCCCGGGAGAGAGGAAGCTCTCTCTCTCTCTCTCACTGCCCCTTCGAGCGTCCCTCCTCCCCTGAAGAGCAGGGCAAATCATGGGTAGCCAAGTTCGGTGGCAAATTGTTTACCCGACCTCTGCACGTCGCCGCGTTCTATAATCTAGTGCGTGTCGCCGCTGTCTCCTCCTCCTAACAAATAGCCCCTGTCACTTCATGCCTCCTTTATCAGAAGGTAACGTCGCTGTAAGTAAGCGCACCTCGAAGGGGGGGAAAAAAATAAATAAAATCACCTACAGGAAAAACAAAAATGGGATTTTTTTTGTTTTTTTTTGTTTGCGGTGAGCGATGAGAAGGGAGATTCCCATAATGATGCTTTCAAAAGAAAATGATAAATGGTGGGGATTGAAAAACAAAAACAAATGGCGGCATATTGGGAGTTAATCAATCAATCAATCAAGGTTTATTTATATAGCCCCAAATCACAAATGTCTCAAAGGACTGCACAAATCATTACGACTACAACATCCTCGGAAGAACCCACAAAAGGGCAAGAACAACTCACACCCAGTGGGACGCCAGTGACAATGCTGACTATGAGAAACCTTGGAGAGGACCTCAGATGTGGGCAACCCCCCCCCCCCCCCCCCCCCCCTCTAGGGGACCGAAAGCAATGGATGTGGAGCGGGTCTAACATGATACTGTGAAAGTTCAATCCATAGTGGCTCCAACACAGCCGCCAGAGTTCAGTTCAAAGCGGATCCAAGACAGCAGCGGGAGTCCCGTCCACAGGAAACCATCTCAAGCGGAGGCGGATCAGCAGCGTAGAGATGTCCCCAACCGATACACAGACGAGCGGTCCAACCTGGGTCTCGACTCTGGACAGCCAGTACTTCATCCATTGTCATCGGACCGGACCCCCTCCACAGGGGAGGGGGGACATAGGAGAAAAAAGAAAAGAAGCGGCAGATCAACTGGTCTAAAAAGGAAGTCTATTTAAAGGCTAGAGTATACAGATGAGATTTAAGGTGAGACTTAAATGCTTCTACTGAGGTAGCATCTCGAACTGTTACCGGGAGGGCATTCCAGAGTTAACAGTAGGAAGATTATAATATTCATCCTAAAGTGGCCCTATGGTCCGCGAAATATGGTAATTAATCACAAGTGATGTTTTACTTGCGTGATTAAAATTGGCTTATTACGGAACTAATTTTTTTTATTTTATTTTGCCTATCGTTCAAAATCATCATGATTTTTATTATTTTTTTTAAATATTTTAATGCATTCTAACTTGCAAATAAAAGTCAATGAGAGCTCCACTATAACGCGCAGAAATTCCAATAAATAACCATTCAAAAACTGCCAACAATACTTCATTTATATTCCATCATTTGAATATTAAACAAGTGTTGAGTGATATTGTTATTATAAGCGCTAATGCAGATCAACTATTTATAGCAACGCCGTGATCACAATGTTTACATCATGGAGTAGTCTGCTGCTTCCTCGCTTCCCTGCTCCCTGTAAGTTTATTCTAGATCAAGGGTCCTCAAACCAAAGTGGCCCTATGGTCCACGAAATATGGTATTTGCATTTTAGAAGTTTGGATCAATCACAATTAATCACAGGTGATGTTTCACTTGCATAATTAAAATTAGCTTATTACGGAACAATTTATATTATTTTATTTTGCCTATTGTTCAAAATCATTATGATTTTTTATAAATTTTTGTAATTTTTTGAATGCATTCTAACTTGTAAATAAAAGTCAATGAGAGCGCCACTATAACGCGCCGAAAATCCAATAAATAAATAACCATTCAAATTCCGGCCCATGGGAAGTCCCAAGATTTAAAAAAAATACAAATATATATTTTTTTTTATGATATTTGGCTTGCATAATTAACATTTGCTTATTGCGGAACGGCACTTTTTCAAAAAAAAATTGCCTATAGTTTACAATCATTATGAAAGACATGACGGATGGATTTTTTTTTTTACAATTTTTTATGCATTCCAAAAGTCAATAAAAGCCCCACTATTTCACCCATAAAATACAATAAATAACCATTTAAAAACCGCCAACAAAACGCAATTTACATTTCGTAATTTAAAAATAATCCATGTAAAAGTGATATTGTTATTATAAGCGCTAACGCAGACGAACTATTTATAGCAACACCGTGATCACAATGTTTACATCATGGAGTGGTCTGCTGCTTCCTCGCTTCCCTGCTCCCTGTAAGTTTAATTGAGATCAAGGGTCCCCAAACTACGGCCTGCGGCCACCAGCTTCTTAAATCCAGCCAACGGGAAGTCCCAAAATAAAAAAAATAAAAAATTAAAATTAATACACTTTTTACAGTGTTTTTATTATTATTTTTTTTAAATCAGTTGTTTCCACCGCTTGTAACTCTTGGTGTCTCTTAGCCCATCAGGAAAATCATATTGTCTAAAAATGAATTTTCCCATCGATAACGTGAGAGCAAAGGATAAATAGCGGTGATTGAAAAAAACAAATGGCAGCATATTAGGCGTTAACAGAAATACAATTTTATTATTCATCCTATGGTTGCCCTATGGTCCGGAAAATACGGTCATCGCATTTTGGAATTTGGTTTAATCACAATTGATAAAAAGTGATGTTTGGCTTGCATTATTAAAATTTGCTTACTACGGAACTAAAGTTTTTATTTTATTTTGCCTATCGTTCACAATCATTGTGATTATTATTATTAGTTATTTATTTTTACATGTTTTTAATGCATTTTAACTTGTAAATAAAACTCAATGGGGGCTTCACTATTTCGCTCATAAAATCCAAAAAATAACCAAATCAAAAACCACCAACAATACCCCATTTACATTTCATAATTTGAATATTAACCAAGTGTTAGTGATATTGTTATTATAAGCGCTAACACAGACCAAATATTTATAGCAACGCCGTGATCACAATGTTTACATCATGGAGAGGTCTGCTGCTTCCTTGCTTCCCTGCTCCCTATACGTTTATTTGAGATCCAGGCTCCCCAAACTACGCCCCGCAGCCGCCAGCATCCAAAGTCTGGCCCACAGGAAGTCCCAAGTTAAAAAAAAATTAAAATAAATAAATGTTGTACATTGTTTTAATATTTTTTAAAATCATTTTATTCAATAAATAACCATTCAAAAGCAGCCAACAATAAACATTTTGTCATTTGAATATTAACCAAGTGATAGTGATATTGTTATTATAGGCGCTAACGCAGACCAACAGTTTATAGCAACATTGGATCACAAGCGTGTGTCCCTTTGTTTACATTATTGAGTTGTCTGCTGCTTCCTCGCTTCCCTGCTCCCTGTAAGTTTATTCTAGATCAAGGGTCCCCAAACTACGGCCCGCGGCCGCCAGCGCCCATAATCCAGGCCACTGGAAGTCCCAAGTTTAAAAACTAAATCAAAACACATGTTTACATTGTTTTTAAAATACGTTTTTTCTTATCCGATTTCTACCACTTGTAACTCTCGGTGTCTCCGAGCCATTCAGGCAAATCATATTGTCTAAAAATGCATTTTCCCATCGGTAACATGACATCTTTGCACCATCATCAGCATCATCGTTCACAGTAATTATGAAAGACATGACGGAGGGATTTTTTAATTTTTTATTTCTATGCACTCTAACTTCTAAATAAATGTCAATGGGAGATCCACTATTTTGTGCATAAAATCGAATAAATAACCATTTAAAAATCATCAACAATACTCCATTTACATTTTGTAATTTGAATATTAACCAAGTGTTAGTGGTATTGTTATTGTTTACATCATGAAGTGGTCTGCTGCTTCCTCGCTTCCCGGCTCCCTGTAAGGTAATTCTAGATCAAGGGTCCCCAAACTACGGCCCGTGGCCGCCAGCGTCCACATCCCAGCCAACAGGAAGTCCCAAGTTAAAAAAAAACAGTTTTTTAAATGTTTACGTTGTTTTTATTATTTTTTTTAAATCAGTTTTTTCTCATCCAATTTCTACCGCTTGTAACTCTCGGTGTCTCCGAGCCACTCAGGCAAATCATATTGTCTAAATATGCATTTTCCCATCTATAACATTACATCTTTGCATCATCATCAGCATCATTATTCACATTCATTATGATATTGTTATTATAAGAAATAACGCAGTCCAACTATTTATAGCAACGCCATGATCACAAGCTTGTTTACATCATGGAGTGGTCTGCTGCTTCCTCGCTTCCCTGCTCCCTGTAAGTTTATTCTAGATCAAGGGTACCCAAATTACGGCCTGCGGCCGCAAGCTTCTAATTTACGGGCAACGGGAAGTCCCAAGTCAACATTGTTTTAAATAATATTAGTCATATTTTTTTTTACATTGTTTTTCCAATTTTTTTTGTATCAGTTTTTTCTAATCCATTTTCTACCACTAACTCTCAGGGTCTCCTTTCCACACAGGCAATTCATATTGTCTAAAAAAATGCGTTTTCCCATCGATAACGCGACATCATCGAGCTCTTTCAGTCAATTAGTTGCTTCTTTATCAGAAGGTAACGACGTAGAAGGGAAAAAAAACCCTACAGGAACAACAAAAATGGTATTTTTTGCGGTGAGTGATGAGAAGGGAGATTCCTATAATGATGCTTGAAGAGCAAAGGATAAATGGTGGGGATTTAAAAAAAATAAAATGGCGGCATATTATGCGTTAACAGGAGGAAGATGTTATTATTCATCTGTTAGTACGTCTGAATAATGGCGGTTTAAATGAGTAAGACAAATAGCACTGACCACTTTAAGCAATCTAAAAGTGAATGTAAAATAACACATTAGGGGCCCCGGGCTGCCACAGTGGAAATTAAAAGACTCTACGTTGCCGAGTAATAACCATTCCTCTCACTCCGCTCCAGACTTCATTAACCCGGAGCTAATCTCCCGCTCAAACTCCATGATTTTTGCGGCGGTGGAACAAGGTGCGGCGTGGAGGCTGCTTGTTTTGTCGCAGGACGAGGGGGAGAAGAGGGGTCATAAATAAAATATTACACCGGAATAAAGTGCAGTAATGCATTAGTGTAATGGTTGATGATCTATTTCATTAACAAGCAGTCTTTAAAGCAAACTGTAGACGTTTACAAGACACTTATGTGTGCTGAGGATGAGGCGGGACAAAAACCAGAATGGACGTGATGAGTTTGCACAAAAACAATAGCAGAACCTCTGAAGTGAAACAGATCTACTCCACCACAGTGCTTGGATTCTTCCAAGATGAAATGGTAAAATTATTATTATAATTGTGTCGTACTACAAATTCCTTGGTTAACAATATTTTTAGTTAGAGACACTTATTTTTTACAAAAATAGGGGGGTGTAATAATTGTTTCAATCAGATTATCCCATTTTGGATTAATCACAGGTGATTGATAATTAAAATTTCCTTATAAAATAACTGAAATTTTGATTTTGATTTTGCTATATTGTTCACAATCATTATGAAAGACATGACGGATTGGATTTTATTTAAACATTTTTAATGCATTTTAACTTGTAAATACTTCAATGGGAGCTCCACTATTCTGCCCATAAAATCCAATAAAAAACCATTGGAAAACCACCAACAATACCCTATTTACATTTTGTGATTAAAATATTAACCAAGTGTTAGTGATATTGTTATTAAAATCGCTAGCGCAGACCAACTATTTATAGCCACGCCATGTCCCTTTGTTTACGTCATGGCGGGGTCTACTGCTTCCTCGCTTCCCTGCTCCCTGTAAGTTTATTCTAGATCCTGTGTGTCAAAGTCAAGGCCCCGCGCATCTGGAAGTCGTTTGGTGTCATAAATCAGATATGTACGACAATAGCTTCAATATAGAGCCAACTTGCAGATCCGACATCAGGGCAGGAAAAAACTCAGCCCAATTGGATACAATGAGGAACGTTGGAGGCGCCCTTAGATGTGGGGTACCCCCACCCCCTGGGCATTAGAAGTCAAGTGGACCTAGTTAGTTAGCACAAACTAATTTGTATCTTTTGTACTCTTCGCACATTTAATTATGTTCTCTAACACTACTAATATAGTAAATAATAAACTCAGTGTCTTAAACAAATCAAATTTTCACACATTTTCCAAAGTGATCACTGCAGACACCAGCATGGTCCGATTGTATTCCACAAGAAGATGGCAGTGAATATTTCTAAGAGCCGTTTCCTTCCACACACACTTGTTTTTTCCTGACTTTATCACCTTTTTGAACCACTTCTTTCGGGACTCTAAGAAAGGACTTTCCTATATGTCCATTGGAACGACTGCAACACCCAAGAACAGCTGCTCAAACTCTCACTCGGTTTATTGCTACGTTCAAGCAGCTTGACCATGGCTTGAATGAAGCCGCCAAGAAGGAAAACGGACGTTACGTCTCAGACAACCTTCGTAAATGCCGGTGCAAATCAAAACGTAGCATTTTAATATTTTATAGAAACATTTGTTATCAATAAATCACAGATCTAGTTAGTTAGCACAAACTCATTGGATCTATTGTCCTTTTCTTACATTTAGTTATATTCTATAACACTACTAATAAAGTAGAGAATAAACTGAAAGTGTCTTGAACAAATAGCTTTTTCAAACATTTTCCAAAGTGATCACTGCAGACACCAGCATGGTCCGATTGTATTCCACAAGAAGATGGCAGTGACTATTTCTAAGAGCCATTTCCTTCCACACACATTTGTTTTTTCCTGACTTTATCACCTTTTTGAACCACTTCTTTCGGGACTCTAAGAAAGGACTTTCCTATATGTCCATTGGAACGACTGCAACACCCAAGAACAGCTGCTCAAACTCTCACTTGTTTGAATGCTTAGCTCAAGCCCCTAGAGCAGGGGTGCCCACACTTTTTCTGCAGGCGAGCTACTTTTCAATTGACCAACTCGAGGGGATCTACCTCATTTATATATATCATTTATATTTATTTATTTATGAAAGAGACATTTTTGTAAACAAGTTAAATGTGTTTAATGATAATACAAGCATGTGTAACACATATAGATGTCTTTCTTTCACAAAGACAAGAATATAAGTTGGTGTATTACCTGATTCTGATGACTTGCATTGATTGGAATCAGACAGTAATGATGATAACGCCCACATTTTCAAATGGAGGAGAAAAAAAGTGGTCCTTTCTGTACAATACCACATGAAAGTGGTTGGTTTTTGGCATCTAATTCATCCAGCTTCCATACACTTTACAAGAAAAACATTGGCGGCAAATTCCGTAGCTTGCTTGATTGACATTCACGGCACCCGAGGGTCTTGTGAGATGACGCTGGCTGCTGCCAGTTCATTATTATGAAAAAATTACAGAGAGGAAGGCGAGAAACACTTTTTATTTCAACAGACTTTCGCGCCGTCCCTTCCGTCAAAACTCTAAAGGCCGACTGCACATTTCCTATCTTCACAATAAAAGACCTGCTTCATGCTGCCTGCGGAAAGCTGGCGTGCACAAGTGATGCGCACGCCAGCTTTCTGAGGGATCGCTTGTGCACGCCAGTTTTCCGAGACTCTGTATTTAGTTAGCGCAGGCAGCATGAAGCAGGGCTTTTATTGTGAAGATAGGAAATGTGCAGTCGGCCTTTAGAGTTTTGACGGAAGGTACGGCGCGAGAGTCTGTTGAAATAAAAAGTGTTTCTGGCCTTCCTCTCGGTCATATTTTCATAATAATGATCTTGCAGCAGCCAGCGTCATCTCACAAGACCCTCCGGTACCGTGAATGTCATTTAAGTGACGTCTTGGTGAAGATTGATGATCACTCATTTTTAGGTCTATTTTTTTTTAAAGCCTGGCTGGAGATGGACTGACACACCCCCCGCGGTCGACTGGTAGCTCGCGATCGACGTAATGGGCACCCCTGTTCTAGACCATGGTGTGTATGAAGCCGCCAAGAAGGACAACGGACTTGATGTTATATGCAACACTCAAAATTAATAAAACGTTGAGCAGTACTAGTACACCTGGTGTATTGACTTGGAGCTAGGAAGTCCATGTTGTGTCCACTGGTGGGCGTGGTCCTGGTGTTTATTCCCCACAATGACATTGGTGCATATGTGCCACATAAAGCTGGGCGTGGTCCCGCTGTAAGTGTTAATATAACCTTTTCATCTGTTGGCCCAATGGCACTTCTGAATCAATTCCCCCTCAGTGTCCCTCAGCGTCTGTACAACTGGCACCTCCACAACTCCTTCCATTTGTTATATCCAGCTCCATCTGGCCGCGGTCATTCGCCGCTTTAATTTAGTTGTCTCCCGCTCTCTAATTCGTCCGGCGTTTACAAAATGGCAGCGCGAATCCCGAGCGTCGGAAATACGCTGGCAAAACAGCCGTAAATCCGCACCGCGTGGTTGATAATGGACGGCAACAGATGTTTACTGATTGTTGATTACCGGTCTTGTTGACCGGTGAAATCTGTTCATAAATGGAAAGGAATTTATGGCCGACTAGGCACCGCAATATCAGAACGTACAACCTCCATACTTGTGGAACGCGTTACCCAATGCCGTGCATCCTGCGGCTAATTTGCAGCGGCGAGCAACACGCCGACACGGACACTTCAGACCTGGCAACAAATTCCACGACACGTTTGAGCCGTCAGTCAAGCACGGTGGCGGCTGACAGGCTGACAGTTTGTACGCCAATTTGAAGTTTCCAGGCAACTAGACGGCCGCTTGACAAGCCAAGGTCACACAGACAGTTTAAACGTACTTTGCAGATGTGGTGAGAGAGGACATCGTAATCGATGAAGCGATCATTTAGAGCAGGGGTGTCAAAGTCAAGGTCTGCGGGCCAGATCCAGCACACATATTAACGATCTATGGCCCCCGGGATGATATTTGAATTTGTATTATTGTAATTCTGCTGGCTCCACTATGGACTGGACTCTCACTATTATGTTAGATCCACTATGGACTGGACTCTCACACTATTTAGTTAGATCCACTATGGACTGGACACTCACTATTATGCTAGATCCACTATGGACTGGACTCTCACTATTATGTTGGATCCACTATGGACTGGACTTTCACACTATTATGGACTGGACTCTCAAAATATTATGTTAGATCCACTATGGACTGGACTCTCACACTATTATGTTAGATCCACTATGGACTGGATTCTCACACTATTATGTTAGATCCACTATGGACTGGATTCTCACACTATTATGTTAGATCCACTATGGACTGGACTCTCACTATTATGTTAGATCCACTATGGACTGGACTCTCACTATTAAGTTAGATCCACTATGGACTGGACTCTCACTATTATGTTAGATCCACTATGGACTGGACTCTCACTATTATGTTGGATCCACTATGGACTGGACTCTCACACTATTTAGTTAGATCCACTATGGACTGGACACTCACTATTATGCTAGATCCACTATGGACTGGACTCTCACTATTATGTTGGATCCACTATGGACTGGACTCTCACTATTATGTTAGATCCACTATGGACTGGACTCTAACTATTATGTTAGATCTACTATGGACTGGACTCTCACTATTATGTTAGATCCACTATGGACTGGACTCTCACTATTATGTTAGATCCACTATGGACTGGACTCTCACTATTATGTTAGATCCACTATGGACTGGACTCTCACACTATTATGTTAGATCCACTAGGAACTGGACTCTCAATATTATGTTTGATCCACTATGGACCGGACTCTCAAAATATTATGTTAGCTCCACTATGGACTGGACTCTCACAATATTATATTAGATCCACTATGGACTGGACTCTCACTATTATGTTAGATCCACTATGGACTGGACTCTCACAATATTATATTAGATCCACTATGGACTGGACTCTCACTATTATGTTGGATCCACTATGGACTGGACTCTCACTATTATGTTAGATCCACTCTAGACTGGACTCTCACTATTATGTTAGATCCACTATGGACTGGACTCTCACTATTATGTTGGATCCACTATGGACTGGACTTTCACACTATTATGTTAGATCCACTATGGACTGGACTCTCAAAATATTATGTTAGATCCGCTATGGACTGGACTCTCACTATTATGTTAAATCCACTGTGGACTGGACTCTCACACTATTATGTTAGATCCACTATGGACTGAACTTTCACACTATTATAGTAGACTGCAAATGGTCAGGTCACATGCCATCCATCCATCCATCTTCTTCCGCTTATCCGAGCTCGGGTCGCGGGGGAAGCAGCCTAAACAGGGAAGCCCATACTTCCCTCTCCCCAGCCACTTCATCCAGCTTCTCCTGGGGATCCCAAGGCATTCCCAGGCCAGCCGGGAGACATAGTCTTCCCAACGTGTCCTGGGTCTTCCCCGTGGCCTCTTACCGGTCGGACGTGCCCTAAACACCTCCCTAGGGAGGCGTTCAGGTGGCATCTTGACCAGATGCCTGAACCACCTCATCTGGCTCCTCTCGATGTGGAGGAGCAGCGGCTTTACTTTGAGTTCCTCCCGAATGGCAGAGCTTCTCACCCTATCTCTAAGGGAGAGACCCAAACCCATTTTGGCCGCTTGTACCCGTGATCTTGTCCTTTCAGTCATAACCCAAAGCTCATGACCATAGGTGAGGATGGGAACATAGATCGAACGGTAAATTGAGAGCTCTGCCTTCCGGCTCAGCTCCTTCTTCACCTTAACGGGTCGATACAGCGTCCGCATTACTGAAGACGCCGTACCGATCCGCCTGTCGACCTCACGATCCACTCTTCCCTCACTCGTGAACAAGACTCCGAGGTACTATGAACTCCTCCACTTGGGGCAAGATCTACTCCCCAACCCGGAAATGATGCTCCACCCTTTTCCGGGCGAGAACCATGGACTCGGACTTGGAGGTGCTGATTCTCATACCAGTCGCTTCACACTCGGCTGCGAACCGATGCAGTGAGAGCTGAAAATCCTGGCCAGATGAAGCCATCAGGACCACATCATCTGCAAAAAGCAGAGACCTAATCCTGCAGCCACCAAACCAGAACCCCTCAACGCTTTGACTGTGCCTAGAAATTCTGTCCATAAAAGTTATGAACAGAATCGGTGACAAAGGGCAGCCTTGGCGGAGTCCAAACCTCACTGGAAACGTGTCCGACTTACTACCGGCTATGCGGACCAAGCTCTGACACTGATCATACAGGGAGCGAACCACCCCAATCAGACAGTCCGGTACCCCATACTCTCTGAGCACTCCCCACACGGTCCAATGCCTTCTCCAAGTCCACAAAGCACATGTAGACTGGTTGGGCAAACACCCGTGCACCCTCAAGAACCCTGCAGAGAGTATAGAGCTGGTCCACAGTTCCACGACCAGGACGAAGACCACACTGTTCCTCCTGAATCCGAAGTTTGACAATCCGGCGTAGCCTCCTCTCCAGTACACCTGAATAGACCTTACCGGGAAGGCTGAGGAGTGTGATCCCACGATAGTTGGAACTCACCCTCCGATTCCCCTTCTTAAAGAGAGGAACCACCACCCCGTTCTGCCAATCCAGAGGTACCGCCCTTGTTTTCTGAGATGCTACAGAGTCTTGTCAACCAAGACAGCCCCACAGCATCCGGAGCCTTAAGGAACTCCGGGCCGATCTCATCTACCCCACCGAAGAGATCGGATGCAACATAATCAACTAAGAACGCCGTGACGTTAAAAACCGGGTTATTGCGTT
This sequence comes from Nerophis ophidion, assembly GCF_033978795.1. Taxonomy (NCBI): domain Eukaryota; kingdom Metazoa; phylum Chordata; class Actinopteri; order Syngnathiformes; family Syngnathidae; genus Nerophis; species Nerophis ophidion. Next base: position 74,187,660 of record NC_084619.1, read on the forward strand.
CCGGGTGCTTCAGGTTCATCCCCCGTTCAGAACCACGACGCCGACCGAGACGGCGGGAAGAGACAAGGACCTGTGCAAAGTGTGACAAGTTCTAAAAGCTTTGTCACTCCATCTCTTCGGTGTTGCATTACCTGGACGCCTTTATCCGACGGGCGGTAAATCTCAATTCCACGCACAAACACGGGGGGAAAGTTGCCCCGGAGGAAATAAACGAAGCGGCAAAAAACATGACTAGGTAATCAAATGAAGAAGAGCGTCACAAACAAGTGCAAGTGACAGCACTTTTGTGTTGGGGGGGGGAAAGAAGTCGAAAAGAATGAATTCGGTGATCCATTCTTCCTGCTATCAGTCCATTGGAAAGACTTCCCTAATATTTGGTGTGTCGTCATTGCCGCACCTGCCTGATATCCTCCTGCCTTTCCCCCCGTCAGAAGCTGTCAGAGCCGCCAAGTATAATAAATGGCCTCTCCGATGAGAACAGCTGTAGCCACTCTCTCAGTGCCCCGCCTGAAATAATACATCAAGATTAATTGATTTCCTGTCACACTCTCAGAGAAAGGGAAAATTAATTTTCGTGTATCAAGCGCCCTCCCCTCAAAACTCCGAGCATATGAATTTTGAACATGGCAAGTAATTTGGGTCCCCCACGCCCCGTTGCCCCGTTTTTTTAATTATTCATGAGGACTAAAAACATGATCAAGTGTTGGGGCCGCCTGTCGAAAGCAAACAACAATATGATGCACATTAAAGATGCATGTATGTTAGTGTTTACCCCAGAAAAGGTGTTAGTTAAGGTGGTGTTTCTCCAGGGGGAAGAGGGCGCCACCATCACGTCTCCATCTCAGCACAGCCTGGGGGGGGCAATAGACTACAGACTGTGGTGAAGTAGGCCGACTTCGTCGCTTGACGAAGCCTACAATTTTTTGGTTGTGTTTTCCGCTCCGTATGCTGAGTGGCAATATACGATATATGTCTCAATATTTTCTTCCGTAAAGTAAAAACAAAACACAAAAACAGTCCTAGTTACCTGAGATACTAAGCATGTTATTATTTTGTCTTAGTAAGTCAATATTTACATGACAATATTACATGACTCAGTCAAATTAATGACTTACTGTGAATAAGCGTTTGCAAAAAGCGTTTGAAAAAGAGTTAAAAGTGGGGCCACATGCTGACATATGTGCAACTCATCATAATTAATTTACAGGACAAAAATAAATAAATAAAAAAAATATACAATATATATATATATATATATATATATATATATATATATATATATATATATGTATATATATATATTTTTTAAAGACTTTAGGCAGGGGCCCTTTGTTGTTAAGGCAGCCGCCTTAACAACAAAGCGCTGCTGGAAAGCCTGTACATACAGTACACTGCATTGGAGTTCAGAACATATTTGGAAAAAAAATATTGTCCACAGAACTTTCCTCCAGAAAGGTCTTATCTTTGTCCATGTGACGTCAGATGAAACACAAATGGAGCTGTTTGGCCACAATACCCAGCAACATGTTTGGAGGACTGCGATGCGTTGGCGACTTGTCCAGGGTGTACACCGCCTTCCGCCCGATTGTAGCTGAGATAGGCATCAACGCCCCCTGCCACCCCAAAGGAAATAAGCGGTAGAAAATGGATGGATGTTTGAATGTTTGGAGGAGAAAATGTGAGGCCTTTAATCCCAGGAACACCACGCCTACTACTTTAAGTAAGTTTCTTACAAGTATAATCCCTGCGGGACAAGGAATGGCTAAACACGCTTCACTACACACCGTAGGAGGCTACATTAGCTATCCGGTGTCACTATGTAAACAAACGCCATAGGTGGATCTATACCTGACATCCACTGTAATGATACCAAGTACAGGAGCGTATCTTGTCGATACTACTATGATTACATCTATATATTTTATTGTCACACTATCTTTTGTAGTTTTTTTAAAATGCATATTATGTTTATAAACTCTGGAAATACATCCCTGGACACATGAGGACTTTGAATATGACCAGTGTATGATCCTGTAACTACTTGGTATCGGAATGATCCCCAAATGTATGGTATCATTCAAAACGAATGCAAAGTATCCAAATTGTCTTGTACGTTCACTATTTTATTTAAGGACTAACTTGCAATAAGAAACATATGTTTAGCCTATTAAGGATCTAGCTGTTTGTTTACATGCTTTTTTAAATATTTATTTCCTATTTGTGATTATTGGACCCTAATTAGAATAAAAACTAAGGATCATCCGTTGATATGATGTACTTAGTCCATAGGTACACAAACGTGTACTCCATGTTTAGTGACATGGTATTACTTATTTTCACAGTTTTTTTTCCAAATTCCATTATATGTTATACTCTTCTGACACCACCAGATAGCAGTATAAGTGTCCTAAGTGGCCATTAGACCCCAATTCAGGAGTGTACATGATTTTGGAAATAAGAGCTAAAAGGTGCTGTCCACGCATGTGGCCACTAAGCCTTTATAATGTACGGTAAGATGTTTTGTTTGAAATAAAGAAAAAATGCAATTTTTGTGGTCCCCTTTATTTAGAAAAGTATCGAAACATACCAAAATATTGGTATCGGGACTACAGGGCGGTATAGCTCGGTTGGTAGAGTTGCCGTACCTGCAACTTGAGGGTTCCAGGTTCGATCCCCGCTTCTGCCAACCTAGTCACTATATAAATATAATTGATTTCACTTCACTTTTGTTGTTGGTCTAGTTTCTTTAGTCAAAAGTAACACATTTTGGAGAAAAAAATGCAAAACACAAATGTCCACTGCAGAGGTTCTCAGGAAGAAATATAGCAGATATGGCATCTGTAAAGCTGAGGAACACTGTTTACCCTAATATTCCATCTACAAGAGGACATACAGCATAATAAATCTACATTTATAGGTACTGACATGGTGGGAAACAAAAAGTCATTTCACACAGCTATTGGCGGTCTGGAGCTACGATCACGTCAGTCAATAGCACAATAAATCAAAGGAAAGCATGAGCGTGTCATCATTGGCCCAAATAAGCTGCGGGGACTTTGCTCGGCATTTGAACGCGAGCCAACTATGTGTCCACTCATGACTGGGGAGGTTCGGTCTAAAGGAAGGATGCCACCACACTGACGTATGTTTGTAAATAAGTAAATGGGTTATACTTGTAAAGCGCTTTTCTACCTTCAAGGTACTCAAAGAGCTTTGACACTATTTCCACATTCACCCAATCACACACACATTCACACACTAATAGTGGGAGTTGCCATGGAAGTTCCTAACCATGACCATTCAGGAGCAAGGGTGAAGTGATAATAATAATAATAATAATAATAATAATAATAATAATAATAATAATAATAGACCAGCCTGATAGCTAGAACTAGTATGCATATATAAACAAAAAAAATTATATATTTTTTTTTAAAGAAGGGTTTTTAAGCCTTTTTTAAAAAACATTCACAGTCTGTGGTGCCCTCAGGTGGTCAGGGAGAGTGTTCCACAGGCTGGGAGCGGCGGAGCATAAAGCCCGGTCTCCCATTGTTCGTAGCTTTGTCCTTGGAGGTTGGAGGAGGTTAGCCTGTCCAGAGCGGAGGTGTCATGTGGAGGATTTGGTGGTGAGTTCTTTCGAGGTAGTGAAGTGAAGTTGATTATATTTATATAGCACTTTTCTCTAGAGACTAAAAGCACTTTACATTGTGAGAGCCAATATCTAAGTTGCATTTTTAAACCAGTGTGGGTGGCACTGGGAGCAGGTGGGTAAAGTGTCTTGCCCAAGGACACAACGGCAGTGACTAGGTTGGCAGAAGCGGGGATCGAACCTGGAACCCTCAAGTTGCTGGCACAGCCACTTTACCAACCGAGCGATACCGCCCCAGGTTGAGAGGGGGGCATTTCCATGGGGTGTGTTAGTAGGGAGACTGTGTATTCAAGCCTGAGTGGAACAGGAAGACAGTGAAGGGATTTCGCAATTACTGACTCCGTAGTCGATAAGCTGCTTCTTTTTCTCCATCCAATCAGTGGTTAACTGATCTGGATTTGGAATCTGCATAAGTCCTGAAAATTTGTGCGAATCCGCCTTCGTAGTCTGTGCCGACTCCGAAGTCAATAAGCTTCTTATTTTCCTCTATATTCTTGTTATGTGACATTCATCTTCCGCTGTAGCCATTTTTAATATAAAGTAGTGTAAAGTTTGTACTTATATCTGTCAGTAAACTTGCCATTAAGCGCTAAAACATACCGGTGTAGTGAGTTTACATTATTCACCCGAGGAAGTTTAATTATTAAGAGTTTCGATTTGAGAATTGGTGTTATATGGTCGTATTTCCGCACTCTCATCAGAATCCTAGTAGCACTATCGTAAGTGGCATGCTCAAAGACACAACGGACGTGACGAGGTTGAGAGAAGGTTGGGGATCTAACTAGGAACCCCTAAGTTGCTGGCACGGCCACTCGCCCTACAGTCGCCACGCCGTCCGAATTGCATGACGATCATGCCGACACGTTTCCCAAAAGCATCCAGAGAGTCGAGCGGTGATTAACTGAATTGTATTTGGAATCTGCATAAATCCTGAAAATGTACGCGCTTCCGCCTTTGTAGTCTGTGTCGACTCCATAGTCGATAAGCTTCTTCTTTTTCTCTATCTTCTTGTTATGTGACATTCATCCTCCGCTGTTGCCATTTCTAATATAAAGTAGTGTAAAGTTCGTACTTATATCTGTCAATAAACTCGCCGTGAAAGTGCTAAAACATACCGGTGTAGTGAGTTTACATTATTCACCCGAGGAACTTTAATTATTAAGAGTTTCGATTTGAGAATTGGTGTTATATGGTCGTATTTCCGCACTCTCATCAGAATCCTAGTAGCACTATTGTAAGTGGCATGCTCAAGGACACAACGGACGTGACGAGTTTGAGAGAAGGTTGGGGTACTAACTAGGAACCCCTAAGTTGCTGGCACGGCCACTCGCCCTACAGTCGCCACGCCGTCCGAATTGCATGACGATCATGCCGACACGTTTCCCAAAAGTATCCAGAGAGTCGAGCGGTGATTAACTGATCTGTATTTGGAATCTGCATAAATCCTGAAAATGTACGCGCTTCCGCCTTTGTAGTCTGTGTCGACTCCGTAGTCGATAAGATTCTTGTTTTTCTCTATCATCTTGTTATGTGACAGTCATCCTCCTTCTTTTGCCATTTGTAATATAATGTAGTTTACATTTCTTGCTTATATCCGTCAGTAAACTCGCCATTAAGCGCTAAAACATACCGGTGTGGTGAGTTTACATTATTCACCCGAGGAATTTTAGTTATTAAGAGTTTCGATTTGAGAATTGGTGTAATATGGTCGTATTTCCGCACTCTCATCAGGATCCTAGTAGCACTATTGTAAGTGGCATGCTCAAGGACACAACGGACGTGACGAGGTTGAGAGAAGGTTGGGGATTTAACTAGGAACCCTGAGGTTGCTGGCACGGCCACTCGCCCTACAGTCGCCACGCCATCCGAATTGCATGACGATCATGCCGACACGTTTCCCAAAAGCATCCAAGAGCAAAGCGGTGAATAACTGATCTGTATTTGGAATCTGCATAAGTCCTGAAAATTTACGCTCTTCCGCCTATGTAGTCTGTGGGGACTCCGTAGTCGATTAAGCGTCTTCTTGTTATGGGACATTCATCCTCCTTCTGTTGTCATTTGTAATATAAAGTAGTGTACAGTTCTTACTTATATCTGTCAGTAAATTCACTATTAAGCGCTAAAACATACCGGTGTAGTGAGTTTACATTATTCACCCGAGGAACTTTAGTTATTAAGAGTTTCGATTTGAGAATTGGTGTGACATGGTCGTATTTCCGCACTCTCATCAGAATCCTAGTAGCACTATTGTAAGTGGCATGCTCAAGGACACAATGGACGTGACAAGGTTAGTATAAGGTTGGGGATCTAACTAGGAACCCTCAGGTTGCTGGCACGGCCACTCGTCCAACAGGCGCCACGCCGTCCGAATTGCATGACTATCATTTCGACACGTTTCCCAAAAGCATCCAGAGAGCGGAGCGGTGATTAACTGATCTGTATTTGGAATCTGCATACGTTCTGAAAATTTACGCTCTTCTGCCTTTGTAGTCTGTGGCGACGCCGTAGTCGATAAGCTTCTTCTTTTTCTCTATCTTCTTGTTATGGGACATTCATCCTCCACTGTTGCCATTTCTGATATAAAGTAGTGTAAAGTGCTTACTTATCGGTCAGTTAACTTGCCAATAAGTGCTAAAACATACCGGTGTAGTGAGTTTACATTATTCACCCGAGGAACTTTAGTTATTAAGAGTTTCGATTTGAGAATTGGTGTGATATGGTCGAATTTCCGCACTCTCATCAGGATCCTAGTAGCACTATTGTAAGTGGCATGCTCAAGGACACAATGGACGTGACAAGGTTGAGAGAAGGTTGGGGATCTAACTAGGAACCCTCAGGTTGCTGGCACAGCCACTCGCCCTACATGCGCCACGCCGTCCGAATTGCATGACGATCACGCCAACACGTTTCCCAAAAGCGTCCAGAGAGTCGAGCAGGGATTAATTGATCTGTATTTGGAATCTGCATAAGTCCTGAAAATTTACGCGCTTCCGCATTTGTAGTCTGTGTCGACTCCGTAGTCGATAAGCTTCTTCTTTTTCTCTATCTTCTTGTTATGTGACAGTCATCCTCCTTCTGTTGTCATTTGTAATATAAAGTAGTGTAAATTTATTGCTTATATCTGTCAGTAAACTCGCCATTAAGCGCTAAAACATACCGGTGTAGTGAGTTTACATTATTCACCCGAGGAACTTTAGTTATTAAGAGTTTTGATTTGAGAATTGGTGTGATATGGTCGTATTTCCGCACTCTCATCAGAATCCTAGTAGCACTATTGTAAGAGGCATGCTCAAGGACACAACGGACGTGGCGAGGTTGAGAGAAGGTTGGGGATCTAACTAGGAATCCCTAGGTTGCTGGCACGGCCACTCGTCCAACAGGCGCCACGCCGTCCGAATTGCATGACGATCATTTCGACACGTTTCCCAAAAGCATCCAGAGAGCGGAGCGGTGATTAACTGATCTGTATTTGGAATCTGCATACGTTCTGAAAATTTACGCTCTTCTGCCTTTGTAGTCTGTGTTGACTCCGTAGTCAATAAGCTTCTTGTTGTTATGGGACTTTCATCTTCCACTGTTGCTATTTCTAATATAAAGTAGTGTACAGTTGTTACTTATATCTGTCAGTAAACTCGCCATGAAATCTCTAAAACATACCGGTGTAGTGAGTTTACATTATTCACCCGAGGAACTTTAGTTATTAAGAGTTTCGATTTGAGAATTGGTGTGATATGGTCGTATTTCCGCACTCTCATCAGGATCCTAGTAGCACTATTGTAAGTGGCATGCTCAAGGACACAACGGACGTGACGAGTTTGAGAGAAGGTTGGGGTACTAACTAGGAACCCTCAGGTTGCTGGCACGGCCACTCGCCCTACAGTCGCTATGCCGTCCGAATTGCATGACGATCATGCCGACACGTTTCCCAAAAGCATCCAGAGTCGAGCGGTGATTAACTGATCTGTATTTGGAATCTGCATAAGTCCTGAAAATTTACCCTCATCCGCCTTTGTAGTCTGTGTCGACGCCGTAGTCGATAAGCTTCTTCTTTTACTCTATCTTCTTGTTATGGGACATTCATCCTCCACTGTTGCCATTTCTGATACAAAGTAGTGTAAAGTGCTTACTTATCGGTCAGTTAACTTGCCAATAAGTGCTAAAACATACCGGTGTAGTGAGTTTACATTATTCACCCGAGGAACTTTAGTTATTAAGAGTTTCGATTTGAGAATTGGTGTGATATGGTCGAATTTCCGCACTCTCATCAGGATCCTAGTAGCACTATTGTAAGTGGCATGCTCAAGGACACAATGGACGTGACAAGGTTGAGAGAAGGTTGGGGATCTAACTAGGAACCCTCAGGTTGCTGGCACGGCCACTCGCCCTACATGCGCCACGCCGTCCGAATTGCATGACGATCACGCCGACACGTTTCCAAAAAGCATCCAGAGAGTCGAGCGGTGATTAACTGAATTGTATTTGGAATCTGCATAAATCCTGAAAATGTACGCGCTTCCGCCTTTGTAGTCTGTGTCGACTCCATAGTCGATAAGCTTCTTCTTTTTCTCTATCTTCTTGTTATGTGACATTCATCCTCCGCTGTTGCCATTTCTAATATAAAGTAGTGTAAAGTTCGTACTTATATCTGTCAATAAACTCGCCGTGAAAGTGCTAAAACATACCGGTGTAGTGAGTTTACATTATTCACCCGAGGAACTTTAGTTATTAAGAGTTTCGATTTGAGAATTGGTGTGATACGGTCGTATTTCCGCACTCTCATCAGGATCCTAGTAGCACTATTGTAAGTGGCATGCTCAAGGACACAACGAACGTGACGAGGTTGAGAGAAGATAGGGGATCTAACTAGGAATCCCTAGGTTGCTGGCACGGCCACTCGCCCAACAGTCGCCACGCCGTCCGAATTGCATGAAGATCATGCCGACACGTTTCCCAAAAGCATCCAAGAGCAAAGCGTATTGGATGCTCTGTATTGTGAATCTGCATAAGTCCTGAAAATTTACGCTCTTCCGCCTATGTAGTCTGTGGGGACTCCGTAGTCGATTAAGCGTCTTCTTGTTATGGGACATTCATCCTCCTTCTGTTGTCATTTGTAATATAAAGTAGTGTAAAGTTATTGCTCATATCTGTCAGTAAATTCACCATTAAGCACAAAAACATACCGGTGTAGTGAGTTTACATTATTCACCCGAGGAACTTTTGTTATTAAGAGTTTCGATTTGAGAATTGGTGTGATATGGTCGTATTTCCGCACTCTCATCAGGATCCTAGTAGCACTATTGTAAGTGGCATGCTCAAGGACACAATGGACGTGACGAGGTTAGTAGAAGGTTGGGGATCTAACTAGGAACCCTCAGGTTGCTGGCACAGCCACTCGCCCTACAGTCGCCACGCCGTCCGAATTGCATGACGATCACGCCGACACGTTTCTCAAAAGCATCCAGAGAGTCGAGCGGTGATTAACTGATCTGTATTTGGAATCTGCATAAGTTCTGAAAATTTACGCTGTTCTGCCTTTGTAGTCTGGGAAGACTCCGTAGTCAATAAGCTTCTTGTTGTTATGGGACTTTCATCCTCCACTGTTGCTATTTGTAATATAAAGTATTGTATAGTTCTTACTTATATCGGTCAATAAACTCGCCATGAAATCTCTAAAACATACCGGTGTAGTGAGTTTCCATTATTCACCCGAGGAACTTTAGGTATTAAGAGTTACGATTCGAGAATTGGTGTACCACGCCGTCCGAATAGCGTGACGATCACGCCGAAAGCGTCCAGAGAGCCGAGCGGTGATTAACATATTAGAGCCCCCGCAACACCCTAGTACGTCCTGGCTGATAGCTGGCAAGAGTGTAATTATCAGGTGAGATGTTTGCGAAAGAGCGTGCAAGGGAAACGTTGCCGTCTCCAAGAAGGTTCTAATTACGCTTATAGAGCCTAATTAGCATTTATTACCGGGCCACAACAAGTGGAGTCACACCAACTCCCAACGCTACTGTATGAACCAGGCTAAGAACTAAAGGCCAATGGCGCACACCCGCTGAGGGTGTTTAATCATTTTTCACTCCTTCCGGATTGTTCCTATCAACGGTTATTCCCCTAAGAGAACAGCCTCATGAATATTGTGCCATTTTAACAAATGAGTAGCTCTACCGTTCATTTAAGTCCCATCTTAAAACTCATTTGTATACTCTGGTCTTTAAATAGACCCCCTTTTTAGACCAGGCAGTTGATCTGCCGTTTCTTTTCTTTTCTACTCTGCCCCCCTCTCCCTTGTGGATGGGGGGAGGGGGGGGGGCACAGGTCCAGTGGCCATGGATGAAGTGCTGGCTGTCCAGAGTCCGGACCCGGGCTGGCCCCACTATGGACTGTACTCTCACTATTGTGTTAGTTCTACTATGGACTGGACTCTCACAACATTATGTTGGATCCACTATGGACTGGACTCTCACTATTATGTGAGATCCACTATGGACTGGATTCTCACTATTATGTTGGATCCACTATGGACTGGACTCTCACTATTGTGTTAGATCCACTACGGACTGGACTCTCACTATTATGTTAGATCCACTATGGACTGGACTCTCACACTATTATGTTAGATCCACTATGGACTGGACTCTCACTATTGTGTTAGATCCACTATGGACTGGACTCTCACTATTATGTTAGATCCACTAAGGACTGGACTCTCACTATTATGTTAGATCCACTAAGGACTGGACTCTCACTATTATGTTAGATCCACTATGGACTGGACTCTCACTATTATGCTAGATCCACTATGGACTGGACTCTCACTATTATGTTAGATCCACTATGGACTGGACTCTCACTATTATGTTAGATCCACTAAGGACTGGACTCTCACTATTATGTTAGATCCACTAAGGACTGGACTCTCACTATTATGTTAGATCCACTATGGACTGGACTCTCACTATTATGCTAGATCCACTATGGACTGGACTCTCACTATTATGTTAGATCCACTAAGGACTGGACTCTCACTATTATGTTAGATCCACTATGGACTGGACTCTCACTATTATGTTAGATCCACTATGGACTGGACTCTCACTATTATGTTAGATCCACTAAGGACTGGACTCTCACTATTATGTTAGATCCACTAAGGACTGGACTCTCACTATTATGTTAGATCCACTATGGACTGGACTCTCACTATTATGTTAGAGCCACTATGGACTGGACTCTCACTATTATGTTAGATCCACTATGGACTGGACTCCCACTACTATGTTAGATCCACTATGGACTGGACTCTCACTATAATGTTGGATCCACTATGGACTGGACTCTCACTATTATGTTAGATCCACTATGGACTGGACTCTCACTATTATGTTAGTTCCACTATGGACTGGACTCTCACTATAATGTTGGATCCACTATGGACTGGACTCTCAAAATGTTATGCTAGACCCACTCGACGTCCATTGCATGTGATCTCCCCTGCCAAACCTGTCAATGTTTCAGAGTGCCTCTTTTTAAACATCACAACATGATTTTCTTTTTAAGGAAGTCAGCATTTGTGTGTTGTTTACATTGCTGCTATTTCACTGTTTTTTAAACACATAGACAAGGTTATTTGTTGTTGTTGTTTTTTAAATTAAACGTTTTTTTTAGTTTTTTAATGTTCAGTTTTTTATGTTTTTATATTTTTTATTGTTATGTTTTTTAATGTTTTATAAGTTTTGTATTTTAGTTTTATGTTTTTTTATTTTTTTATGTGTTTTATGTTTTTTAATACATAAATAAGGTTAATCGTTGTTTTTTTTCATTTTTAAACGTTTTAGTATTTTTTGTTTAGCTATTTCTGTTTAATGCTTTTTATTTTTTAATGTTTTTAGTTTTTTAGTTTTAATTTTTCTTTTTGTTTTATGATTTTATGTTTTATACTTTTTGAATGTTTCTGTTTTTATGTTTGTTATTTTTTTAGGTTTTTAATACATAAATAAGGTTAAAAGTTTTTTTTTAAATGTTTTTTAAATGTTTTTTATGTTTAGTTATTTATGTTTTAGTGTTAGTGTTTTGGTTTATTAGGTTTTTTAAGTTTTTGTATTTTAGTTTCATGTTTTTAGTTTTTTTGTGTTTTATGTTTTATTAATACATAAACAAGGTTAATTGTTGTTTTTATAATTTTTTAACCATTGTTTTCGTTTTTTATGTTTAGCCATTTATGTTTTATCCTTTTTGGTTTTTTGCGTTTTTTTGTTTTATGTGTTTTAGTTTTTTCTGTTTTCATTTGTTTTTTAGGTTTTTTAATGTTTCATGTTTTTATGTTTTCTAGTATTTGTTTGTTTTTTATGTTTGGTAGTTTTTTAATACATAAATAAGGTTAATAGTTGTTTTTTAAATGTTTTTTTATGTTTAGTTATTTATGTTTTGTTTTTCAGTAGTTTTGTTCTTTCTGTTTTTTAGTTTTTTTGTTCTTTATGTTTTTTTAGTTTTTGTATTTTAGTTTCATGTTTTTTAGTTTTTTATGTGTTTTATGTTATTTTTAATACATAAACAAGGTTAATTGTTTTTTTTGTTTTTTTAAACATTGTTTTAGTTTTTTATGATTAGCTAATTATGTTTCATGCTTTTTATGTGTTTTAGGTTTTTTATGTATTTTTATGTTTTTTAGTTTTTGTATATTTTTGTTTTTTTATGTTTGTTAGCTTTTCTATGTTTTTTAATACATAAATAAGGTAATAGTTTTTATAAATGTTTAGTTATTTATGTTTTATGTTTTTTATTTGTATGTTTTGAATTTTTTTCATGTTTTAGTTTGTTTTTTAGTTTTTCAATGTTTATGTGTTTATGTTTTTTATTTTTTTTATTTTTTTTTAAATACATAAAAAAGCTTAATTTTGTGTTTTTTTTCAGCATTTTGCAATAAAAAATACTTCTTTTTTTTCCAGCAACTGAACAAGCAGCACAGTTGTAGTAAAAACAATTATTTATGAACAAATTAGTCATCTTGTTAGTAAACACATGTCTAAAATAAAGTAAACTGCATTTAAAAGTCAATGGAAAAAATAGAACCATTCAACATGTGTACACATCATTATCTGACTAATCGTTAAGACAATCGTTGACTACTTGCAGCCTCTTCAACATCAAATGAGCTCCCGGGCTCGCTGCTTTCAACTTTCAACAACAAAATGACAAATAAACAACTAATCTATATTTTCAATAAGTGTCCTGCTAACCAGCAATCGGGCTAAGATAGCTTATAAATATTCCTGCACGCATCAATAAATCATCTTTAAGTAAGAAAAGGTGTTAATGAGGTCTAACAACAACAACACGAGTCCCATCTGTTCACAACCTGGTAGTACTTGTGTAAAACCTGGTAGTACTTGTGTAAAACCTGCTAGTACTTGTGTAAAACCTGGTAGTACTTGTGTAAAACCTGGTAGTACTTGTGTAAAACCTGGTAGTACTTGTGTAAAACCTGGTAGTACTTGTGTAAAACCTGCTAGTACTTGTGTAAAACCTGGTAGTACTTGTGTAAAACCTGGTAGTACTTGTGTAAAACCTGCTAGTACTTGTGTAAAACCTGCTAGTACTTGTGTAAAACCTGCTAGTACTTGTGTAAAACCTGCTAGTACTTGTGTAAAACCTGGTAGTAGTTGTGTAAAACCTGGTAGTACTTGTGTAAAACCTGCTAGTACTTGTGTAAAACCTGGTAGTACTTGTGTAAAACCTGCTAGTACTTGTGTAAAACCCGGTAGTAGTTGTGTAAAACCTGGTAGTAGTTGTGTAAAACCTGGTAGTACTTGTGTAAAACCTGGTAGTACTTGTGTAAAACCTGCTAGTACTTGTGTAAAACCTGGTAGTACTTGTGTAAAACCTGGTAGTACTTGTGTAAAACCTGCTAGTACTTGTGTAAAACCTGGTAGTACTTGTGTAAAACCTGGTAGTACTTGTGTAAAACCTGCTAGTACTTGTGTAAAACCTGGTAGTACTTGTGTAAAACCTGGTAGTAGTTGTGTAAAACCTGGTAGTACTTGTGTAAAACCTGGTAGTACTTGTGTAAAACCTGATAGTACTTGTGTAAAACCTGCTAGTACTTGTGTAAAACCTGCTAGTACTTGTGTAAAACCTGGTAGTACTTGTGTAAAACCTGGTAGTACTTGTGTAAAACCTGGTAGTACTTGTGTAAAACCTGCTAGTACTTGTGTAAAACCTGCTAGTACTTGTGTAAAACCTGCTAGTACTTGTGTAAAACCTGGTAGTACTTGTGTAAAACCTGTTAGTACTTGTGTAAAACCTGGTAGTACTTGTGTAAAACCTGGTAGTACTTGTGTAAAACCTGCTAGTACTTGTGTAAAACCTGGTAGTACTTGTGTAAAACCTGCTAGTACTTGTGTAAAACCTGCTAGTACTTGTGTAAAACCTGCTAGTACTTGTGTAAAACCTGGTAGTAGTTGTGTAAAACCTGGTAGTAGTTGTGTAAAACCTGGTAGTACTTGTGTAAAACCTGGTAGTAGTTGTGTAAAACCTGGTAGTACTTGTGTAAAACCTGGTAGTAGTTGTGTAAAACCTGGTAGTACTTGTGTAAAACCTGGTAGTACTTGTGTAAAACCTGGTAGTAGTTGTGTAAAACCTGGTAGTACTTGTGTAAAACCTGCTAGTACTTGTGTAAAACCTGGTAGTACTTGTGTAAAACCTGGTAGTACTTGTGTAAAACCTGGTAGTACTTGTGTAAAACCTGCTAGTACTTGTGTAAAACCTGCTAGTACTTGTGTAAAACCTGGTAGTACTTGTGTAAAACCTGGTAGTACTTGTGTAAAACCTGGTAGTACTTGTGTAAAACCTGGTAGTACTTGTGTAAAACCTGGTAGTACGTGTGTAAAACCTGGTAGTACTTGTGTAAAACCTGGTAGTAGTTGTGTAAAACCTGGTAGTACTTGTGTAAAACCTGGTAGTACTTGTGTAAAACCTGCTAGTACTTGTGTAAAACCTGGTAGTACTTGTGTAAAACCTGGTAGTACTTGTGTAAAACCTGGTAGTACTTGTGTAAAACCTGGTAGTACTTGTGTAAAACCTGGTAGTACTTGTGTAAAACCTGGTAGTACTTGTGTAAAACCTGGTAGTACTTGTGTAAAACCTGGTAGTACTTGTGTAAAACCTGGTAGTACTTGTGTAAAACCTGGTAGTACTTGTGTAAAACCTGGTAGTAGTTGTGTAAAACCTGGTAGTACTTGTGTAAAACCTGGTAGTACTTGTGTAAAACCTGGTAGTAGTTGTGCAAAACCTGGTAGTACTTGTGTAAAACCTGGTAGTACTTGTGTAAAACCTGGTAGTACTTGTGTAAAACCTGCTAGTACTTGTGTAAAACCTGCTAGTACTTGTGTAAAACCTGCTAGTACTTGTGTAAAACCTGGTAGTAGTTGTGTAAAACCTGGTAGTACTTGTGTAAAACCTGCTAGTACTTGTGTAAAACCTGGTAGTACTTGTGTAAAACCTGCTAGTACTTGTGTAAAACCTGGTAGTACTTGTGTAAAACCTGCTAGTACTTGTGTAAAACCTGGTAGTAGTTGTGTAAAACCTGGTAGTACTTGTGTAAAACCTGCTAGTACTTGTGTAAAACCTGGTAGTACTTGTGTAAAACCTGGTAGTACTTGTGTAAAACCTGGTAGTACTTGTGTAAAACCTGGTAGTACTTGTGTAAAACCTGGTAGTACTTGTGTAAAACTGATCACATTGGACATGCGCGCCTGCTTGACGTGAGAAGATGAAGTTTGCTGGAAGCCGCCGAGCCGATATTGACCGATGACGCTTGAAAGAAAGCTCCATTATTGGAGCCGACTGCGCCGCGTTATTTACTTTGCTCGACATCTGGAGTTAATGTTCCTTATCTGAGTAACAAAAACTATTTAGAAAGACAACTTCCACAAGTCAAAGTCTGCCATTTCCCAGACTCCTCTCTGGGCGATTTGTCTCCCTTAAATATTCTCTATTTATTTGGGAGAATTTAAACAACTGCTGCTACGTCCGCCCCGAGCTGCAGATTCATCATTATAATACTTAGCGTGGAGGGAGGGGTGGTGGGGAGGGCGCCGCTTTATTGCCAGCGTGATTTAGGCCCCGTGGAGGCCTCGGGAATGCAAGCTGTCAGGAGCCTGATGTAAATTCGGGTACCTGTGAGTAATTGGAATAGTCTGAGCATGGCGTTGGCTTCTGGATCACATGGTGGAGTTGTGCCAGCGCCATGTTTTCGCTACAGTAATTATTTTTTAAGCGGGCAAAAAAACTGGACACCAAATCAGGAATGGGGTACTTGAAATGCAACAATAGAGTGTTGACAAACTTAAAATGTGTTGAGTGGCAATTCCAACTTTGACCACAGTGTCAGTTGCTATTAAGAGTGCCGCTTTCCATCATTTTCAGCAGACTGCTTATAACCAACTTTTTGCAGTCGTTGCCAGTTTTTTTTCATTCGTCAGAGACATTTTAAAATAATCCCAAACCATTGACATGGTGTCTTTTATCAGTCTCCGAGCGAGCTGGCTTGTTAGCCATGGCTACAGCACCGGCAACAACACACTCTTCTTTTTAGACCAGTCGATTTGACGCTTCTTTTCTTTCTCCTATGCCCCCCCCTCCCTTGTGGAGGGGGTCAGGTCCGATGACCATGGATGAAGTACTGGCTGTCCAGAGTCGAGACCCAGGATGGACCGCTCGCCTGTGTATCGGTTGGGGACATCTCTACGCTGCTGATCCGCCTCCGCTTTGGATGGTTTCCTGTGGACGGGACTCTCGCTGCTGTCTCGGATCCGCTTTGAACTGAACTCTCGCGGCTGTGTTGGAGCCACTGTGGATTGAACTTTCACAGTATCATGTTAGACCCGCTCCACATCCATTTCTTTCGGTCCCCTAGAAGGGGGGGGGGGGGGTTGCCCACATCTGAGGTCCTCTCCAAGGTTTCTCATAGTCAGCATTGTCACTGGCGTCCCACTGGATGTGAATTCTCCCTGCCCACTGGGTGTGAGTTTTCCTTGCCCTTTTGTGGGTTCTTCCGAGGATGTTGTAGTCGTAATGATTTGTGCAGTCCTTTGAGACATTTGTGATTTGGGGCTATATAAATAAACATTGATTGATTGATTGATTGAATGCAGCATCATACCGATACTTGTGCGCGAAATTTAAAATTGCAATTTAGTAAACTAATGTGTTGCAATGTTAATATTTCATCATTGATATAAAAACTATCTGTAGTTTCAGTAGGCCTTTAACCTCGAAAGAAGAAACAAAAAAATGACATAGCAGGTATCCAATTATTCTCCAGCCGGGAATGATTTACCCGCCACCTCTCCCTTTATTAAAACGCTTTGTCTTATTGTTTTATCGATTTACAATCCCCTCCCTTTTCTTTTTTTTTTGGGGGAGCATGTGAAAACAATCAAGTGGCAACGGCGGCAGAATGTTTGGGACATGAATCGTCGAAAGACAGTCTTTTATTCCTGCAGCAGCTGCTAAGAGGCGATGATTTATGAGCTGCCGGCCATAACCATGAGGCCTGCTCATTAACATATCGACAGGCTCCAAGACGGATCATCGGCATTGATTATTTCACCGCCTGTCCATGCACCGTTTGTTCAACCAAAAAAAAAAAAAGGAGAGATAGTGGGAGTGGTAAAATGGGGTTTCTCACCGGGATGTTTGCAGACAAAAGACAAAAGACAGACTCCCTCAATCACAGCAGCTATCACTCTGCTGTCAAGGCGGGGAAATCAATGATTGACAGCGTTTAAGCAGTCCTCAGCACTTGGCCGATCCATAAAGAAGAAAAAAAAGGCGCTCGGCGGGGAGAAGTGTCTTTAGGCGTGCTGTAAAACATTACTTCGCCGCTGGAATTACAATCCCAATCAGTCAATGCCGCTCCCTATTATGCAGGCAGAGTCGCCCCATGGCCGGCAAACATGGCGGCGGCGCCATGGCGAGAGAGACCACGTCGTTTGACCGCCATGGCGGTTAAGATGACGCCGCCTCCTTCGTCTAGAGCAGGGGTCAGCAACCTTTTTGAAAGCAAGAGCTACTTCTTGGGTACTGATTAATGCCAAGGGCTACCAGTTTGATACACACTTCAATAAATTGCCAGAAATAGCCAATTTGCTCAATTTACCTTTAATAAATAAATCTACATCTATAAAAAAAATGGGTATTTCTGTCTGTCATTCCGTTGTACCTTTTTTCCTTTTTTTTAGAGAATAAATGATGAAAAAAAACACTTAATTGAACGGTTTTAAAGAGGAGAAAACACAAAAAAAATGAAAAGTACATATTGAAACATAGTTTATCTTCAAGTTCGACTCTTTAAAATTCAAAATTCAACCAAAAAATGAAGAGAAAAACTAGCTAATTTGAATCTTTTTGAAAAGATGGAAAAAAATAATTTATGGAACACTATCTGTGTTGGCCCTGCGATGAGGTGGCGACTTGTCCAGGTAATACGCCGCCTTCCGCCCGATTGTAGCTGAGATAGGCACCAGCGCCCCCCGCGACCCCAAAAGGGAATAAGCGGTAGAAAATGGATGGATGGATGTCTTGAGTTTTCAAGCATTTCTACAACTCTTTTTTTTTTTTTTTTGTGATAGAGCAGGGGTCAGCAACCTTTTTGAAAGCAAGAGCTACTTCTTGGGTACTGAATAATGCCAAGGGCTACCAGTTTGATACACACTTAAATTAATTGCCAGAAATAGCAAATTTGCTCAATTTACCTTTATTAAATAAATCTATATATATTAAAAAAAAAGAGGGGTCATTCCGTCGTACATTTTTTCCTTTTACGGGAGTTTTTTTTAGAGAATAAATGATGAAAAAAATTAATTGAACGGTTTTAAAGAGGAGAAAACACGAAAAAAATGAAAATTACATATTGAAACATAGTTTATCTTCAAGTTCGACTCTTTAAAATTCAAAATTCAACCAAAAAATGAAGAGAAAAACTAGCTAATTTGAATATTTTTGAAA
This sequence comes from Nerophis ophidion, assembly GCF_033978795.1. Taxonomy (NCBI): domain Eukaryota; kingdom Metazoa; phylum Chordata; class Actinopteri; order Syngnathiformes; family Syngnathidae; genus Nerophis; species Nerophis ophidion. The sequence continues at coordinate 74,206,321 of NC_084619.1, forward strand.
AGATAGAAAAAAATCATTTATGGAACACTATCTGTGTTGGCCCTGCGATGAGGTGGCGACTTGTCCAGGTAATACGCCGCCTTCCGCCCAATTGTAGATGAGATAGGCGCCAGCGCCCCCCGCGACCCCAAAAGGGAATAAGCGGTAGAAAATGGATGGATGGATGTCTTGAGTTTTCAAGCATTTCTACAACTCTTTTTTTTTTTTTTGTGATAGAGCAGGGGTCAGCAACCTTTTTGAAAGCAAGAGCTACTTCTTGGGTACTGATTAATGCCAAGGGCTACCAGTTTGATACACACTTCAATAAATTGCCAGAAATAGCAAATTTGCTCAATTTACCTTTATTAAATAAATCTATATATATTAAAAAAAAAAGAGGTCATTCCGTCGTACATTTTTTCCTTTTACGGAAGGTTTTTTTAGAGAATAAATGATGAAAAAAATTAATTGAACAGTTTTAAAGAGGAGAAAACAGGAAACAAATGAAAAGTACATATTGAAACATAGTTTATCTTCAAGTTCGACTCTTTAAAATTCAAAATTCAACCAAAAAATGAAGAGAAAAACTAGCTAATTTGAATCTTTTTGAAAAGATGGAAAAAAATAATTTATGGAACACTATCTGTGTTGGCCCTGCGATGAGGTGGCGACTTGTCCAGGGTGTACGCCGCCTTCCGCCCGATTGTAGATGAGATAGGCGCCAGCGCCCCCCGCGACCCCAAAAGGGAATAAGCGGTAGTAAATGGATGGATGGATGGAAAAGTACGGGAAAAAAAATGGGCTAAAATTTGGAAAATATAAATATTTACATAACTAACTAAATAAATATAAAAAAATACAATACTATGAAAAAAGCATGCAATTTTAAAATTTAAAGAAAATACAAAAAAATAATATGAATATAAAATACCAATATGTAAATAAATTGATGAATAAAAGTACAAAAAAAGGAATAGGCTAACATTTGGAAATATACATTTTTACGTAACCGAATAAATAAATAGATGTGAAAAATACAATACTATGATAAAACATTTTTTAATGATAACACGCTAGCACTGAACCCCGCCCACCTAAACCGACGTAGGAGGGGGCAGGGGGGGGGGGTTGGTGGTAGCGGGGTGTATAATGTAGCCTGGACGAGTTAGGGTTGCATGGGATTCTGGGTACAGTGCGGATATTTTCCCAAAATGCGTTAGTCATTCTTGTTTGGTGTGGTTTCGCAGTGTGGCGCATATTTGTAACAGTGTTAAAGTTGTTTCAACTGGCACCCTCAGTGTGACCTTAATGGCTGTTGAACAAGAATGCCTTGCAGTCGCATGTGGGCGTCTGCAGAAGCCACAGACAACACGTGACCTGACTGCTAAGCTGTTTGTACAAGTTGTGGAGGACACTAAAGAAAGTGACATCGTAGCACGCCCTTATTTTTGTTGACTAGGTATTACTTAGTAGACGTCTGAGGGAATAGTCACTCTGTAATCTACGAGTCTCCCGGACCAATCGGGAGGAATTATATGTGTGATGCTAATAAGGAGCATTCATTTAAAACTCACTGGCCGCACTAACATCAAATCTTCATATTTAATTGCGGGCCGCATGTATGAGACCCCTGGTTTATACATAGCACAAAGCAAAAAAAAAACCTCTGTATACTGTGTTTTTTCATTATAAATTTCAAGGGTCTTGTACAGGGGTAGGGAACCTATGGCTCTAGAGCCAGATGTGGCTCTTTTGATGACGGCATCTGGCTCTCAGATAAATCTTAGCTGACATTGCTTAACACGATAAATAATGAATAATTCCACTGGTAATCACAGTGTTAAAAATAACGCTCAAAATATTAAAAAATTATCATGTATTTTGAATCCATCCATCCGTTTCTACCGCACCCGTTCAAGAAGTTGCGTTAATGGTTTTGATTGATTGATTGATTGATACTTTTATTAGTAGATTGCACAGTACAGTACATATTCCGTACAATTGACCACTAAATGGTAACACCCGAATAAGTTTTTCAACTTGTTTAATTCGGGGTCCACGTTAATCAATTCAATGGTAAGAAGTTATGTATTTATTATTGGTTAGTGTGGGGCTTGCCCTCCTGGGGGTTCTTCAGACCACCAAGCACCGACAAGAGAGCCTGTTTCAGGGTTACAATATTGTTTTATTTTTCAATAAGTCTCTCAGTTGCTTCCCAGCAATTGTCTTTTCCTTTTTCTTTCTCCCTCGTGCTCTGGCTCCAGCCCCTAATCACCTGTCGCTGCTTATAACAGAGCGACAGGTGATTAGATAACAAGGCAAAGGTGGGCCATCTACGCATCTGTTGGTAATTTCGAGGCCGATCCTGACAACACCCTGCTTCGCTGCAGGCCCGCGGGCCACGCCCCCTCCACAGTTAGCTTCAGAATAATGATGTTATTACAAAGAATAAGAGACCTATAATACTCTAGAAATGTTGGTCTTACTTAAAAATGCACACATTTAATTGTTCAGTGTTGAAATATTTTTTTTATGGCTCTTACGGAAAAACATGTTAAAATATTTGGATTCTTGGCTCTCTCAGCCAAAAAGATTCTGCCTTGGAGGCTGCCTTGGAATTCCAGGTGCTTTGGACTCTAAGTTCCTTTTTTTTTCACTCCCTGTTTTGTTACCATGACGACCAATCAGATCACTTGTCTTGTCCCACACCTGTTTTCACTTATCATGTTCATTATTTAAGCCACAGTTACCAGTTAGTCAATCTGGCAACATCCCCTCATTCACGCCCTCGATTATCTGCTTCATGCCTTGCAATGCTGTCCATTTTGTCCACGTAAGTCTTTGTTATTCATGCCACTATGCAAGTGTTTTTGTTTCATGTTTTTGATCTAGTAAAAATACCAAACCCCAAAAATCAAAATTGCGCTCTAACGCAATTTTTGAATAAAACACAGAAAAAACTGCTCCAAGGAAGAAAACACTGACAAAACTGCCTGTAACTTCCGGTAGGAATGTTGGAGAGACATGAAACAAAAACTTCTATGTAGGTCTCACTTAGACCTACATTTTAATAATTAACATCCTTCAGCAAAAATCAACAGGAAGTTGGCAATTACCCCTTCAAAACAAAAGTTTTGTAAAAACCCGTCACCTTTCTTCAAACGTTATCTCCTCTGAGCCCGTTTGTCGTTTCGGCTTCAAACTCGCACAGGAGAGAGTTTGAACCCTTCTGATTAAAAGTTATCGCAAGAGTTTTGATTACTGCTCCGGTTTTGATTTCATGACCCTTCAAAGATCAACTGCGCTGATGCTGCTGCGCTGCTGTTGTCTCAAGATGGCTACTACCACTGGACAAATGTATTGGGACACTTAGGACTAACACTAGGCAAAAGTATTGGGACACTTATGGCTAACAGTAGACAATGACAATGTGAAATGGAAAAATGGAATTGAATCTTTTTTGTCCTCAAAATTCTACACACAATACCCTATAATAATAGCAGCTACTATCCATGCTTCTACCGCTTATCCGGGTTTGGGTCGCGGGGGCAGCAGCCAAAGGTGGGCCCGACCAACGCTGCTTGCAGCTTTAATTTCATGTTCGTAGTTTATAGCCTTTGTGCTAGTCTTTTGTTTCATAGCCCAGTTTTTTGTACCGCCATTGTGCGCGCTTTTTCTTGGTCCCTGTTTTTAGTTTTAGTGTTAAAATAAAGATGTCTTTACCTTCACGCCGTTTCCACTCCTTTCGCTTTGCACCTCGGGAAAACAAACCAAGACCAAGTCCAAGCCTGACATTTCCAAATAAAAACTGAAAGTTAACTGAACTTGGGTAACTTTACTTTCTCTTTATACAAAACGTCTTGTAACTGCACCAACAGGTGAGTTTTGGTCGGTCTTCTGGATTAAAGTCTGCTCATGACCAGTAGCAAGGAATAGTCCATTTCGTGAGAAGGGACGGGGAGCTGTCCTTGCAATGCTGTCCATTTTGTCCACGTAAGTTTTTGTTATTCATGCCACTGTGCAAGTGTTTTTGTTTCATGTTTGTAGTTTATAGCCTTTGTGCTAGTCTTTTGTTTCATAGCCCAGTTTTTTGTACCGCCATTGTGCGCGCTTTTTCTTGGTCCCTGTTTTTAGTTTTAGTGTTAAAATAAAGATGTCTTTACCTTCACGCCGTGTCCACTCCATTCGCTTCGCACCTCGGGAAAACAACCCAAGACCAAGTCCAAGTTTGACATGTTGTTGATTACATCCATACATTCACATTTCTGTTGCTGACAATGCAAATTACAGGGATTATTTTTGCTGGTTTTTAATTATATCTTAATAAAATCTCCATCTTAATGACAACATTCCGACCTATGCAGCTATCAGGATTATTTGGATATGGGAAGATCTCTCCTCTGCCTCACAGCCGGCAGATCCTTAACACTGTCAAGGAGCCTGACAAGGAGCGAGGACTAAAGGGTCGCACTGTCATTATGGACGAGCCAGCGTTGCCATGGCAACAGGCGCTAATTGATGGCTTCATCGTTCCTTATTGAGTGACAGCGGGGCAGCGTTCTGCTGGACAAGTGTCACCGACACAGCTGGAAACTCAAGAATGTACACCAGTGGCACACTTAGTCCTTATGCGACTAGTCCAGGGCCTCGGGTGACAAAACCAAGGCCCAAGGGCCACATCTGGTCCGCCAGGTCTTTTTATATGCGCCTGGATATAATATGCGTTAATGCATCCATCCATCCATTTTCTACCGCTTATTCCCTTTGGGGATTGTGTGTGTGGGTGGTCCGGCAATTCTGTTTTAATGAGGACATCGCTCTGTTTACACACCTTTAGGGGACTTCTGACAGTATGGGGACACAAAAACAGGTCCTCTAAAGGGAAACCTTTTTAAATGATAGTCAGGTCCATTCTGAAGATGCCTAATTCATTTTTAAGCTTTGGCCCATAAAACATGTTTACTGTGTATGTTTGTGTGCATTATGTAAAATTATTACAATTTGGTCCCCATGAACCATATTAACTATTATTCCCCAGGGTCCCCAGAAAGACTGATCAGCACATTACTTCATCAATCCAAAGATTTAAAGACGTGTATGAGCTAACTGGGCAGTGGACATTTTACCATTTTTTTTTTTATGCCTCCACAACCTGTAGAAAGGGTGGTCCCCACAAGTCACGATCAACAACTTGGTCCGCATTCCAAATGATAACCGGTGTTTGTGTTTGTTTGTGTGTGTGTGTGTGTGTGTGTGGTTGTGTGTGTGTGTGTGTGTGTGTGTGTGTGTGTGTGTGTGTGTGTGTGTGTGTGTGTGTGTGGTCTGGCAATTCTGTTTTAATGGGGACATTGCTCTGTTTACACACCTTTAGGGGACTTCTGACGGTATGGGGACACAAAAACAGGTCCTCTAAAGGGAAACCTTTTTAAATGGTAGTCAGGTCCATTCTGAAGATGCCTAATTCATTTTTAAGCTTTGGCCCATAAAACATGTTTACTGTGTATGTTTGTGTGCATTATGCAAAATTATTACAATTTGGTCCCCATGAACCATATTAACTATTTTTCCCCAGGGTCCCCAGAAAGTCTGATCAGCACATTACTTCATCAATCCAGAGATTTAAAGACGTGTATGAGCTAACTGGGCAGTGGACATTTTACCATTTTTTTTTTTATGCCTCCACAACCTGTAGAAAGGGTGGTCCCCACAAGTCACGATCAACAACTTGGTCCGCATTCCAAATGATAACCAGTGTTTGTGTTTTTGTGTGTGTGTGTGTGTGTGTGTGTGTGTGTGTGTGTGTGGTCTGGCAATTCTGTTTTAATGGGGACATTGCTCTGTTTACACACCTTTTATGGGACTTCTGACGGTATGGGGACACAAAAACAGGTCCTCTAAAGGGAAACTTTTTTAAATGATAGTCACATTCTTTCTGAAAATGTCCAAGTGATTTTCAAGCTTAGGTCTATAAAACATGTTTACTGTGTATGTTTTTGTGAATTACGCAAAATTATTACAATTTGGTCCCCATGAACCATATTAACTATTTTTCCCCAGGGTCCCCAGTAAGAATGATCAGCACATTACTTAATTAATCCAGAGATTTAAAGACGTGTATGAGCTAACTGGGCAGTGGCTATTTTACCCAAAAAATGTTATGCCTCCACAACCTGTAGAAAGGGTGGTCCCCACAAGTCACGATCAACAACTTGGTCCCCATTCCAAATGATAACCAGTGTTTGTGTTTTTTTTTGTGTGTGTGTGTGTGTGTGTGTGTGTGTGTGTGTGTGTGTGTGTGTGTGTGTGGGTGTGTGTGTGTGTGTGTGGGGGGGGGGGTGGTCTGGCAATTCTGTTTTAATGGGGACATCGCTCTGTTTACACACCTTTAGGGGACTTCTGACAGTATGGGGACACAACAACAGGTCCTCTAAAGGGAAACCTTTTTAAATGATAGTCACATCCATTCTGAAAATGCCTACTGTAAGTGATTTTTAAGCTTAGGCTCATAACACCTGTTTACTGTGTATGTTTGTGTGAATTATGGAAAATTATAAAAATGTGGTCCCCATGAAGCATAAAAACTCAATTTCCCCAGGGTCCCCAGCAAGACTGATCAGCACATTACTTCATCAATCCAGAGATTAAAAGATATGTATGAGCTAACTGGGCAGTGGCCATTTTACCAATTGTTTTTAATGCCTCCACAACCTGTAGAAAGGGTGGTCCCCACAAGTCACGATCAACAACTTGGTCACCATTCCAAATGATAACCAGTGTTTGTGTTTGTTTGGTTGTGTGTGTGTGTGTGTGTGTGTGTGTGTGTGTGTGTGTGTGGTCTGGCAATTCTGTTTTAATGGGGACATTGCTCTGTTTACACACCTTTTATGGGACTTCTGACGGTATGGGGACACAAAAACAGGTCCTCTAAAGGGAAACCTTTTTAAATGATAGTCACATTCATTCTGAAAATGTCCAAGTGATTTTTAAGCTTAGGTCTATAAAACATGTTTACTGTGTATGTTTTTGTGAATTACGCAAAATGATTACAATTTGGTCCCCATGAACCATATTAACTATTTTACCCCAGGGTCCCCAGTAAGAATGATCAGCACATTACTTAATTAATCCAGAGATTTAAAGACGTGTATGAGCTAACTGGGCAGTGGCCATTTTACCAATTGTTTTTAATGCCTCCACAACCTGTAGAAAGGGTGGTCCCCACAAGTCACGATCAACAACTTGGTCCCCATTCCAAATGATAACCAGTGTGTGTGTGTGTGTGTGTGTGTGCAGGAAAGGGTGTTTTGAACCCCCTTCCTCTGACAAGGGGGGCGTGCCCTGCCTCATGTACTGTAAAGATGGGGGGGACTTTAAATTGCTCCCATCACCGGGGCCCTGAGTAATGAGCTGATTGTAATCGCAGTTCCCGGGGCCATCGGCATTAGTCTTAATCTGAGCACAGCAGCCCCCGTCCCCCAAACCCACCCAACACCTCACTGACAGGTAACAGTGCAGGTAAGTCTGTTCTCACGAGAGTCCAGTCTGGTTTTGTGCAAAGGAAAAACAATTGTGCTGTAATTAGCGGCTGTGTTGTGTGAGATTCAGTTCAAAATAGGCTTTGTTTGTGTTGCATTTGTTGGGGCCCAAAAAAATTGCATTTTTAGCACTGTAAGACCGTTTGTTGTGTTGCAAGACATCTTTCCAAAAGATGGCCGAGTCAGCAATAAGTGTACGATTATACTTAGTGAAAAAGAAGAACCCTTCGTTGAACTTCGGACAAATTAGTCAAACGTTAACCCAGTTCTTTGTGCTTAAAGGGCAACTGCAACCATTATGAGAGACAAAAATACAAGTTTTTAATGTAAAAATCGGCTTGTTCTAGATGGCCAGCAATACAGTTAATAAAAGCAATCAGCTCTAGCCCTAAATCCCTTAAAAAATAAATTCAAATATGTCAACAATACTTCATTTACTGTAAGTTATGTAACCTGTATTATAACCAAACTGTAGTTATTGTAAGAGTGAATATTGAGGTACTCTTTTTGTTTGATACTAGACGTAAAAGGTAACTACGACAAGACATAAGCTAGCTTCTATAACGACACGCATCAGTAAATTGACCGCACCGTTTTATAAGCTTCAAAGTGTAGGAAATAAGTAACGGTTTACAGTCCAGAACTCACAGCCCATCGATATATTGTTTTATCTCCCACCCCTAATAGACACATTAAATATCTGCATGGTCCGAGATATACATTTTAATTTTGCTTGCTTACCGGTACTTATCAGCGTCATTTATTGAACAGGCGTCAACCTGCAGTCCATAAGTATGGAATATACACCTCGAAGCAATTGTATTTGGTACAAGGTGAAACAAGTGTGACCAGTAGACGGCAGTCACAGACAAGGGAGATGTGTGGACTGCAGGTTGACGCCTATTCAATAAATGATGCTAGCAAGTAGTGGTAAGCAAGCCAATAATGTGTATCTTGGACCATGTACAGATATATAGTGTGTCTATCAGCCTAATTGACACATTATATATGTGCATGGTCCATTTGCTTTTGCTTGCTTACCGATACTTGTTAGCGTCATTTATTGAACAGGCGTCAACCTGCAGTCCTTTAGTGTCTCTTGTGTGTGACTGCCATCTACTGGTCACACTTGTTTCACCACGTACCAAATAAAAAGTCCGGAATTTACAGTCTATTGATATATCTTTCGTGCTATGAGTCCCACTCAGAATACTGTAATTATTTTAATTTTGATTTTCTGAAAAATCGACAGTGCACCTTATAACACGGTGCACCTTATGTACTTATTGATGTATCAATGTACGGTTGTGCTTACCGACCTCGAAGCAATTGTATTTGGTACAAGGTGAAAAAAATGTGACCAGTAGACGGCAGTCACAGACAAGGGAGACATGTGGACTGCGGGTTGACGCCTGTTCAATTAATGACGGTAGCAAGTACTGGTAAGCAAGCAAAACCAAAATGTGTATCTCGGACCATGCATAATGTGTCTATTAGGCCGATAGACACATTATATATGTACATGGTCCGAGATACATAAGTATCTCTTGTGTGTGACTGCCATCTACTGGTCACAGTTATTTGACCTTGTACCAAATAAAAAGTCTGGATTTTACAGTCTATTGATCTATTTTTCATACTACAAGGCCCACTTAGAATATTTTTTATTTTTTTAGATTTTCTAAAAAAATCGACAGTGTGCCTTATAACCCGTTGCGCCTTATGTACGTATTAATTCTGGTTGTGCTTACCGACCTCAAGGCAATTGTATTTGGTACAAGGTGAAAAAAGTGTGGCCTGTTCAATAAATGACACTCGCAAGTACTCGTAAGGAAGCAAAACTAAAATATGTATCTCAAACTGGTTGACGCCTGCAGTCCATAAGTATTTCTTGAGTGTGACTGGTCACACTTATTTCACCTTGTACCAAATAAAAAGTCTGTAATTTATAGTCTATTGATGTATTTTTCGTATTATAAGGCATCTTGTCTTATGTACGTATTAATTCCGGTTGTGCTTACTGGCCTTGAAGGAATTGTATTTGCTACGAGGTGAAAAAAGTGTGGCCTGTAGACAGCCATCGCAGTCAAGGGAGACGTGTGGACTGCGGGTTGAAGCCGGTTCAATAAATGACGCGAGCAAGTACACGCAAGCAAGCAAAACGGCTTAATTTTTGTTTCATCTGACATCCCATGGACAAAGAAAAGACCTTCTGGAGGAAAACTTCCGTAGTCAGATGAAACCAAAATTTAGCTTTTTGGCTAAAATACCCTGCAATATGTTTGTGTAGAGAGGCGGAGCCGGCGAAGGAGGAGCCCTGCCCAAGATGGCGGCAAGGTGGCAGAGAATGCGGCTGAGCGGAGAGGCGGATCGTGCCGGGAGCGACGCCGCAATCTAATTCAGGTGCGAGGTTCGCGCACCGGCACACGATTAACATTTCTCCTTACGCTGCATAAAAGGGGAGAAAGAGGAGAGATCGGGGCAGAAGGAGTTGGACAGCCTGCAACGACGAATGAAAAGCGGCAGCAGCGAAAGCAAAGAGCAGACAAGAACGACGACGGCGGCTGAAAAGCGATCCAACCCGGCAAGAGAAATCTTATTGCAAAATAAACAAGAGTGTACCCTGCTTAAGCGATCATGTCCTTCCTGAGTGGTCCATGGAACCCGAGCGACAGGGAAAGTCATTCGCAGTTTGGAGGAGAAAAGGTAAGGTCTTTAATCACAGGAACACCACCCCTACCGTCAAGCATGGTGGTGGTAGTATTATGCTCTGGGCCTGTTTTGCTGCCAATGGAACTGCTGCTTTACAGAGAGTAAATGGGACAATGAAAAAGATCTAAATAGGCTAGTGCGGTACAGGTGTGTCTACCCTCCCTTCAGACCAGGTAGCACGTAGACCGTGGGTCGATCCTGCCTGTCTCTTCGTGTTTGCCTTGTTTAACTCCCTCATCCAGTCTGCAGCTCCGCCCATCCATCAATCTGTTCACCCTGTCACCTCCATGCTTCAAGAAAGAAACACCATAATGACTCCGGACGGGACAAGAAGGGGAAGAAGATGGGGTGGGTTAAAAAAAAAAAAAAAGTGGGAGAATCTCGTCACCGTGGAGCTTTTCACCTCCCATCTGCATCGCCGCCGCCGCCGCCGGGCTGACAAGACGCCGTGATGCGTGTCGGCCTCTATTGCACCGGCGAGCAGAAAACACTAATGCCGCAGCGCTCACCTCACCTCAGACGGGTAAAGACAGGCGAGCCGGCTGACGTGTGGCGGGGAGGGAGGACGGACATCTCTGCGGAGGAGGTGTGCACTCTCTCGCTCACGCCAGAAACTCACTTTGTTCCCACCTCCAACCCCCCGTGCATCGATAGAAATCACTGGGAGAAAATGTCTACTCAATTAAGGCTTGATCAGCTGCGTGTCAGTGGTGGTTTGCAGCGGGGATGTGCACCTTATGGACCTGAACCTCCAATCCAGCTGCAGCGAGGAGGACGGAAGACCGAAGAGCTGAACAATACTGTCCAATAGGGGGAAAAAAGGCCAAAAACGTACAATAATCATAAGTCAGTACTAGGGTTGTACGGTATACCGGTACTAGTATAGTATCCAGGTAGTAATGAATCAAAAACGGTACTATACCCCGTTTGAAAAGCACCGGTTCATTTTTTTTTTCATTGCTGGTTTACGAGCATGTTCGGCAGGGCACAATCACAGAGTACTTACAAGCAGACATGGTGTGTAGACAGAAAAGGGAGAACGGAAGCATTTTGGCTTAAAAACTAACAATAAAGATGAAACTGTCAGGCTTGCCTAAACACGGACAGTTTGTTTGTCTTTTAATTTTTCCCCTGTGTGTGTTTAGTATTTCCTGTTTTTAGTTCCTGTCAGCGCTCTTATTTTGTCTGCTTTCCCCTCAGCTGCGGCTGATTGGCACCAGACCACACCTGGTGTCAAACAGCCCGCTCCTATTTTACCTGCTTTGTTCCTCCAGTCAGTGCTGGATTATTGTCACTCTTGTCGTTGCTACCTGTCGTGTCGTGTCGTATCACATCGTGTCAATGCAGCGTTGCGGTAAGTTATATTTGGTAGTGGTTTGTAGCTTATTGTCTTTTGTTCCCTGCTTCCAAGTTTGTTTTAATATTATAAGTACAACTTCTGTTTCTTGCTCGATACCTGCCAGCTTCCACGCTAGGCCTTTTTTTTTGTTATCCGCCCACGTGCACGCTTTTTATTGGTACCCTTTGTTTGTTTTTTGTTTTAGTGTTTTAAATTAAATCATGTTTTCTCACTCCATGCCTGCCTCCTTCTCTGCATCTTGGGGTTCGTCACAAACCAACTCAGACAGAAACTATAACACTGAAACGCCCTCAGGAAGAGGTGCATTAAAAGCCTTTTAAATGTTTTTTTTAAATTTCTCTTTGCTAGATGGGCTCATTGGACCCTAATTAGAATAAAAACTAAAAATCCTCTTTTGATGTGATGCACTTAGTCCACAAGTACACAAATGTGTACGCCATGTTTAGTGACATGCTAATTATTATTTTGACACTTTTTTTTCTCCAAATTCCTTTGTATGTTATACTCTTCTGACACCACCAGAGGGCAGTATAGATGTCCACATAAGTGGCCATTGGACCCCAATTCAGTAGTGTACACCATTTTGGAAATAAGAGCTACAGCATGTGGCCACTGAGGCTTTTAGAGAATACTCTGTATAAAAAGTACCGGTTCACCGTTTTTTTTTTTTTTTGAAGGCGCGTCATTGCTGGTTTACGAGCCGAGGAACATGTTCGGCAGCGCGCAATCACAGAGTACTTACAAGCAGACACAGTGTGTAGACAGAAAAGTGAAAACGGATGCATTTTGGCTTAAAAACTAACAATAAAGGTGAAACTATAACACTGAAACGCCCTCAGGAAGAAGTGCTTTGAAAGCTGTTTACATACTTGTTTTTATTTCTCTTTGCTATTTGGGCTCATAGGACCCTAATTAGAATAAAAACTAAATATCATCTTTTGATATGATGTACTTAGTCCATAAGGACACAAACATGTACGTCTTGTTTAGTGACATGCTAATTCTTATTTTGACACTTTTATTTCTTCCAAATTCCATTGTATGTCATACTCTTCTGACACCACCAGATGGCAGTATAAGTGTCCACATAAGTGGCCATTAGACCCCAATTCAGAAATGTACACCATTTTGAAAAAAAGAGCAAAAAAGGTGCTGTCCACGCATGTGGCCACTAAGGCCTTTATAGATTACTCTGTTTAAAAAGCACCAATTCACCTTTTTTTTCTTTTTTTTACAGGTGCGTCATTGCTGGTTTACGATCAAAGGAGCATGTTCAGCAGCGCACAATCACAGAGTACTACCCTTCGAGTGCAATACGTCCGACACTGATTGTTATTCATTACTTCGGTACTCCTGTCTTGCTCTGTATATTGTACAGTATTTTGTATTTTGTACTTCTATAGTGTTTTGTGTATTGTACAGGATTTGCTTATTATTTTTATTGGATAGTAGTCTGTTTATTTCAATTGTTAGTTTTTCCTTTTTACCTCTTATGTCATTTATTTCACCCCATATTGGTTCCCACTACTGCACCTCAAGTTGGAGTCTTTAATCTCGTTATAAGCAAATATAATGACAATAAAGTTCATTCTATTCTATTCTATTCTTCTATTCTAAAACACCCTCAGTAAGAGGTGCTTTGAAAGTTGTTTACAAGCTTTTATTATTCCTCTTTGCTATTTGAGCTCATAGGACCCTAGTTACAATAAAAACTAAGAATCATCTTTCGATATAATGTACTTAGTCCATAAGTACACAAACGTGTACGTCATGTTTAGTGACAATAATGTCAGCTTTTTGTCAACATTGCAAGTGCCGTTTTTTTGTTGTTGTTTTTTTTGACTATTTTTAGTTTAGAGTTGTTCTGAGCAGCCGTGACAAGTCCTTCGAGTCCCGTTGCCGCCCAGGAAGTTTGTAAGCAATCCCCCCTCATTTATTAGGGACCTTTATCTTGAAGGAGCACTCCAAAGCCACCGCAGTCAGGGGATGATTAAGAGCTATTAATCTTGGAGGACTAGGAATAAACCTGCTTCCTGTGTCCTTAGGGACAGTGCAGCACAGCCACAAAGAGTGTGTGTGTGTGTGTGTGTGTGTGTGTGTTTAAGTGTGAGTGTTTTTTTGAGACAATGTTAACAGCACGGTGACTTTTACTTTGGAGGACGTGGCGTATAGACGGCGATGCCTCACGCGGGCAATGAGCTGAGAATACTCATTTGCGATCCTGAATAAGGCGCTGACAGTCGCCATTTATTTCCGGATCATTGTGTGGCGTCCAGACAGCTTATTGCTGTCTAATTAGCGTCGACGGATTGGAAAGTGCATCAAGGAGCGAGCCTGGCTTTGTCTGCAAAGTATCCCGACTACAATCCTTCCCCCTCCTCTTTCAGTTCTCTCCTCCTTTATTTCTTGTAAACGTCCCAAACCTCAGCTATTTTTTTTTTGCTCATTTAAGGCGATATATAAACCCTGTTTCCATATGAGTTGGGGAATTGTGTTTGATGTAAATATAAACGGTTGAATATGCTCCAAAGACAACATATTTGATGTTTGTTTGTTTTGGCAAATAATCATTAACTTTAGAATTTGATGCCAGCAACACAAGAAAAAGAAGTTGGGAAAGGTGGCAATAAATACTGATATAGTTGAGGAATGCTCATCAAACACTTATTTGGAACATCCCACAGGTGTGCAGGCTAATTGGGAACAGGTGGGTGCCATGATTGGCTATAAAAACAGATTCCCCAAAAAATGCTCAGTCTTTCACAAGAAAGGATGGGGCGAGGTACACCCCTTTGTCCACAACTGCGTGAGCAAATAGTCAAACAGTTTAAGAACAACCTTTCTCAAAGTGCAATTGCAAGAAATTTAGGGATTTCAACATCTACGCTCCATAATATCATCAAAAGGTTCAGAGAATCTGGAAAAATCACTCCACGTAAGCGGCATGGCCGGAAACCAACATTGAATGACCGTGGCCTTCGATCCCTCGGACGGCACTGTATCAAAAACCGACATCAATCTCTAAAGGATATCACCACATGGGCTCAGGAACACTTCAGAAAACCACTGTCACTAAATACAGTTGGTCGCTACATCTGTAAGTGCAAGTTAAAGCTCTACTATGCAAAGTGAAAGCCATTTACCAACAACATCCAGAAACGCCGCCGGCTTCTCTCGGCCCGAGATCATCTAAGATGGACTGATGCAAAGTAGAAAAGTGTTCTGTGGTCTGATGAGTCCAAATTTCAAATTGTTTTTGGAAATATTCGACATTGTGTCATCAGGACCAAAGGGTAAGCGAACCATCCAGACTGTTATCGACGCAAAGTTGAAAAGCCAGCATGTGTGATGGTATGGGGGTGCATTAGTGCCCAAGGCATGGGTAACTTACACATCTGTGAAGGCACCATTAATGCTGAAAGGTACATACAGGTTTTGGAACAACATATGCTGACATCTAAGCGCCGTCTTTTTCATGGACGCCCCTGCTTATTTCAGCAAGACAATGCCAAGCCACGTGTTATAACAGCGTGGTTTCGTAGTAAAAGAGTGTGGGTACTTTCCTAGCCCGCCTGCAGTCCAGACCTGTCTCCCATGGAAAATGTGTGGCGCATTATGAAGCGTAAAATAGGACAGCGGAGACTCCGGACTGTTGAAGGACTGAAGCTCTACATAAAACAAGAATGGGAAAGAATTCCACTTTCAAAGCTTCAACAATTAGTTTCCTCAGTTCCCAAACGTTTATTGAGTGTTGTTAAAAGAAAAGGTGATGTAACACAGTGGTGAACATGCCCTTTCCCAACTACTTTGGCGCGTTTTGCAGCCATGAAATTTTAAGTTAATTATTATTTGCAAAAAAGAAAAAAATGAAGTTTATGAGTTTGAACATCAAATATGTTTTCTTTGTAGCATATTCAACTGAATATGGGTTGAAAAGGATTTGCAAATCATTGTATTCTGTTTATATTTACATCTAACACAATTTCCCAACTCATATGGAAACAGGGTTTGTACTTTCAGTTCAAGGCAAAAGTGGGAAGATAGCCCTCCAATCGGCTAAACAGATTTAATAAGGCCATCTTGGTGAATTTACAAAACAGAAACAATACAACAAGTATGCCTTTATAAGTGTATAATACCAAGACATACACTTGTAAATATATCAGCATTTTGCTTATATCAATCAGAATCAGAAGTAATTCAATAATATGAAAATAATTTGTTGAATACTAAACATTATAGCTGTTAGTGAAGAAAAATCCATAAATTAGCTGCACCATTTTATAGGCCGCAGGGTTCAAAGTGTAGGGGAATAATAATAATAATGTTTTTTTGTTTTTTTAATATATACATATATAAAGTAATTTTTAATAATTTTTTAGTAAGAACACATTTGTAAAAATGTGTGTTTGTGTCATCTCCATGCAACCTGTAAAAGTTTCATCTTAATTGGGGCGGCATAACTCGGTTGGTAGAGCGGCCGTGTCAGCAAGGGGTTACAGGTTCGATTCCCGCTTCTGCCATCCTAGTCACTGCCGTTGTGTCTTCCGGCAAGACACTTTACCCACCTGCTCCCAGTGCCACCCACACTGGTTTAAATGTAACTTAGATATTGGGTTTCACTATGTAAAGCACTTTGAGTCACTTGAGAAAAGCGCTATATAAATATAATTCACTTCACAATTATTTTACCAAACACATTGCGAGAATTTGTTTAAATGAAGAATCATGTTGAATCAAGAGTCGATTCCGAATCAAATTGCCACTCCAGGATTCAAAATCAAATCTAATTATGTTCCGCAAAAAGTATTGCTGTGTAATATTTCATATAAATCTGCATGCAAATGACTATGAACCCAGAAAAATGCTTTTTTTTTCCTAAGAGTGCAAAAGTAGAAAGAACAAACAAAAGGAAGCTCGAGTACAAAGACAGCAGACTCCATGAATAAATTTAAACTTGTGTCCTGTGAAGAGCAAATATTAAAAGAAAAAAAAAAGGAAGAAGCCTTGCGAGTAATGAAAGATTGTTTATGTATTCTGGCATGAAATGGGGCGGTGTAGCGAGGGCGAGGAGACGGATGGACGGGAGTGACAGGTCGGTATTCATCCTGCACGCCCCAGCGGCCGGACTGCTACTGGCGCTCCACCGAGCAATAAATCACCGGCTCTCCAGTCTGTACCTACAGCTTATTACATCCAAGATGACAAATAAATAATAATCCCTGTCACGCCGGGGCCTTTGCTCAAGGATTGAGCCAGAAACCTTTTTGCTCATCACTCCTGATCTTAAGTGAAAACAGTAGAAGGAGGGAATTGAAGGCCATGCTTTAGTGAGCTTATGGAAGCTGGGAGTGAATGGAGGAGGAGAATGATGCTGCCACTACAAAGGCTGTCTGGCTGTGAAGGGAAATGATCCAGCTAAGAGGAAGTGCGAGTGGCGGTGGTAAGGCGGTTTAGAAGGGGGGGGGCGAGGGGGGGTGTTGCCCTTGTGCTCGGCAGGATGAGTGTCTCTCATTCAGCTGGATGGGACTCTGGAGGACAACAGGGGATGTGGAGCCTTCGCCCACAACAGAAATACACACACGTGCATAAAAAAAAAAAGAAAAAGAACAAAAAAAATAAATAAAAAGGACAATTTGGAGGCGACAGAATCCCCAGCACTTGGGAAGAGAAAAGTGCACCATAAAAACAGACCTCCGATAGAATCTAACTTTATTTATGAAGCGCTTCTCATGCACAGGCGAGTGGAAAACACAGTCCTGGACACAAGGAAACCAAAAAAACAAACAATAGAAGAAGAGAAGAAAATATACACGCCTTCACATGCACACATACACACATACACACATACATACAAACACTATTGACGATAAAGCAAAATAGAAACATGGTATGGCACTAAAGACTTAAAGGTATATACAATATTTAAATACCAAAAAGTTCTATTTTGGTTTCATCTGACCACATGACATTCTCCCAATCCTCTGCTGTATCATCCATGTATCCATTTTGGTATCAACTCAACTCCTCGTGTTTGGAGGAAGAAGAATACTGAGTTGCATCCCAAGAACACCACACCTACTGTGAAGCATGGGGGTGGAGACATCATGCTTTGGGGCTGTTTTTCTGCTAAGAGGAGAGGACGATTGATCCGTGTTAAGGAAAGAATGAATGGGGCCATGTATCCTGAGATTTGGAGCCAAAACCTCCTTCCATCAGTGAGAGCTTTGAATGGTTGACCAAATACTTGTTTCCGACCATAATTTACAAATCATTTCTTTAAAATTCCTATAATGTGAATTCCTATATATTTTATTCACATTCTGTCTCTCACAGTTGAAGTGTACCTATGATGAAAATGACAGACCTCTGTCATCATTTGAAGTGGGAGAACTTGCACAATCGCTGGCTGACTAAATACTTTTTTGCCTCACTGTATATACACACACATATACAAATACACATATGTGACAATCATTGGTATTTTAACTTGAACTTATATACATATACACACACACACATATATATGTAAATATATATATATATATATATATATATATATATATTTATATAGATACACATACATATACACACATACCTATACACACATACTTCTACGCACACACACACACACACACATACACACACACACACATATATATACATACACACATATATATATATATATATATATGTCTCATATACACACACACATACACATGTGCACACATGTATAAACACATGCATGTATACACACACACATATATGTACACATACATTATTATTATTATTATTATTATTATAAAATATTAAAAATCCATTATCGGGCATCTGTATTTATTAAAAATGTATTCTTATGTATTATTATTATTTATTGTTGTTATTATTATTATTATTGTTTATTATTATAACAAATGTTAAACAAGCATTTATCGGACATCTATATTTATTAAAAATGTATTATTATTTATTATTATTATTTATTGTTATTATTATTATTATTATTATTATTATTATTATACATATTATTATTACTGTTATTATTATTGTTTATTATTATAAAAAAATTAAAAAGCCATTATCCGGCATCTCTATTTATTAAAATGTATTATTATTTATTATTATTATTATTATTTATTGTTGTTATTACTAGTATTATTATCATTATTATCATTATTATTATTATTGTTATTATTATTATTATTATTATTTTTATTATTGTTGTTATTATTATTGTTTATTATTATAAAAATGTTAAAAAGCCATTATTGGACATCTCTATTTATTAAAAATGTAATAGTATTTTTTATTATTGTTATTATTGTCATCATTGTTATTGTTTTTATGATTATTATTATGATGATGATGATGATTATTATTATTTTTATTATTATTTGTTAAAAATAATATTAAAAATGTATCAAAAATGTACTATTATTTTTCATATCATTATTATTATTATTAATTATTATTATTAATATTAGTATTATTAATATAAAACCAATTATCGGACATCTCTATTCATTCAAAATGTTTTATTTATTATTATTATTATTATTATTATTATAAAAAATATTAAAAAGCCATTATTTGACATCTCTATTAATTAAAAATGTATTCTTATTATTATTATTATTATTATTATCATTATGTATTATTATTATTATTCATTTATTTATGTATTCATTATTTATTATTATTATGTATTATTATTATTATTATTATTATTATTATTATTATTATTATAAAAACATATTTAAAAGCCATTATCGGACATCTCTAATATGAAAACATTTAATAAAGTCAAATACAAACAAGGCAACAAGAGAAGTATCCCACACTTCTCTTTTGTAAAGTAAATCGGAACAGCCGATACGGGCATCTACATTTTTTTACCAGAGAATCTGGACAGGAAAAAAAAAAAAAAAACAGAAAAAAAACACCGTACTTTTACAGAACAAATATGAATGTGGTTATCATCCTAATGTAAAGAAGATCCACATGAAGAAGTGCTGTATCTTTCTCCGGGCCAACGCTGTATATATTCCCTTCTAACGATTCTATAATTGTCTGAAACCTCGACGCCTCCCTCCGGCACTCTCTTAAAAACAAGCCCCGTCCTCTTAAACACGGCACAATTTACTTAGCGCTGTCCCGCCGTAAAAATTAAAAGCCTTCACCAACAACGAAATGGAAACGGGCGGCGGCGGATTGTAAATCAGATAAGGCGGCTCTTTCACGGGCCTTCATGGGTTAGGTGAGTGCGTGCAGGAAATACGGGCCTCTGATTAAAGAGTGCACCGTCATAAGGGGTTACGGAATTGCAAATAGTCCTCTCCATCTTCCACGGTAATGGCGAGCGGTTAAGAGGGAGGAGAAGAATAAGTGTGCGGTGCAGCCAGGGAGCGGCTGCGGCCATGATGGGAATATAAACATGAGAGGGACTGAGCCAGTCTTACACTCGGGCCCCCCTTTCACACAGGAGGCATTCATCACCGGATCACCAAGCCATGCTTAATTGCAAGTTGTACATCACCGTGCATGCGCTGGCTAAAGGGAGGTGGGGGTGGGGGGATGGGGGGGACTCATTATTTCGCTTTGCCGGATGCAAGGGTGGGTGCGCTTCATCTGCCGGACCGCAGCACCTTGTTCCCTCTCCGTGTCACCTGGGACCCGGCTCGATGTGACAAGGAAAAATGGAGTCCGCAGTCACCTCCTAATTAATATGCTGTAGCGCCCGCAGCCGCCTGCGAGGTGGCCGTTTGGTATGGATCATAAAGACGCACTGGAGGGGCGTCAGCCGGGGTTGACTTGTTCCACAACGTCACATAATGTCTTTTTTTTTTTTCTACAAGTTAAAGACATGCTTGCACGGTGGTAATAAACAAATAAATGCTTAATGACTTATGCAAGTGGTTCTCAACATTTTTTTCCCACCATAATGACCAACATTAACACACGGTAGTGCTAAGTATGCATTAAAAACCTCTCCGTCTCACTTGGGAAAAAATGGAGTACGCAGTCACCTCCTAATTAATATACTGTAGCGCCCGCAACCGCCTGCGAGGTGGCCATTCGGTATGGATCATAAAGACGCACTGGAGGGGCGTCAGGCGGGATTGACTTGTTCCACGACGTCACATAATGTCTTTTTTTCCCCCCTAGAAGTTAAATACTTGCTTGCATACTTGTAATAAACAAACAAAAGCTTAATGACTTATGCCAGTGGTTCCCACGTTTTTTTCCCCACCATAATGACCAACATTAACACACGGTAGCGTAGTAGGCCTAAGTATGCATTTAAAACCTCTCCGTCTCAGCTGGGAAAAAATGGAGTACGCAGTCAGCTCCTAATTAATATAGTGTAGCGCCCGCAGCCGCCTGCGAGGTGGCCGTTTGGTATGGATCATAAAGACGCACTGGAGGGGCGTCAGCCTGGGTTGACTTGTTCCACAACGTCACATAATGTTTTTTTTTTTTTTTAACAAGTTAAAGACATGCTTGCATGCTTGTAATAAACAAATAAATGCTTAATGACTTATGCCAGTGGTTCTCAAACATTTTTTTCCCCACCATAATGACCAACATTAACACACAGTAGTGTAGTAGGCCTAAGTATGCATTAAAAACCTCGCCGTCTCACCTGGGACCCGGCTCGATGTGACAAGAAAAAATGGAGTACGCAGTCACCTCCTAATTAATATACTGTAGCGCCCGCCGCCGCCTGCGAGGTGGCCGTTTGGTATGGATCATAAAGACGCACTGGAGGGGCGTCAGCCGGGGTTGACTTGTTCCACAACATCACATAATGTCCTTTTTTTTTTTATTACAAGTTAAAGACATGCTTGCATGCTTGTAATAAACAAATACATGCTTAATGACTTATGCCAGTGGTTCTCAAACATTTATTTCCCACCATAATGAACAACATTGACACACAGTAGAGTAGTAGGCCTAAGTATGCTTTAAAAACCTATCCGTCTCACATGGGACCCGGCTCGATGTGACAAGAAAAAATGGAGTACGCGGTCACCTCCTAATTGATATACTGTAGCGCTCGCCGCCGCCTGCGAGGTGGCCATTTGGTATGGATCATAAAGACGCACTGGAGGGGCGTCAGCCGGGGTTGACTTGTTCCACAACGTCACATAATGTCCTTTTTTTTATTACAAGTTAAAGACATGCTTGCATGCTTGTAATAAACAAGGAAATGCTTAATGACTTATGCCAGTGGTTCTCAAACATTTTTTTCCCCACCATAATGACCAACATTAACACACAGTAGTGAAGTAGGCCTAAGTATGCAATAAAAACCTATCCGTCTCACATAGGACCCGGCTCGATGTGACAAGGAAAAATGGAGTACGCAGTCACCTCCTAATTGATATACTGTAGTGTCCGCTGCCGCCTGCGAGGTGGCCATTCGGTATGGATCATAAAGACGCACTGGAGGGGCGTCAGCCGGAGTTGACTTGTTCCACAGCGTCACAAAATGTCTTTTTTTTTTTTACAAGTTAAAGACATGCTTGCATACTTGTAATAAACAAAGAAATGCTTAATGACTTATGCCTGTGGTTCCAACAACATTTTTTTCCCCAAAATAATGACCAACATTAACACACAGTAGCGTAGTAGACCTAAGTATGAATTAACAACAAGGCCGGGGTTTTATATACAAGTATATCCAATATTTCTGGCCAATGTACTGTGACACACAGTTTGAACATAAGAAAATAAAACACTGTACTTTAATTATGTGATTATTTGGTGTACCACTAGATGGAGCCAGCGTACCACTGGTGGTACGTGCATTATTATTCCGAAGCTTTAAGCTTTAATTTGACCCCCTTAACATGCTTCAAAACTCACCAAATTTGACACACACATCAGGAATGGCAAACATTGCAATTTAATGAAAAAACCTAACGCCAAAACTAAAAATTGCGCTTTAGCGCCCCCTAGGAAGAAAACACAGACAAAACTTTCTGTAACTTCCAGTAGGAATGTCGTAGCAATATGAAACAAACACCTCTATGTAGGTCTCACTTAGACCTAGATTTCATACAGCGTCATCACTCAGCAAAAATCATCAGGAAGTTTGCAATTCCCCCTTCAAAACAAAAGTTTTGTAAAAACACTCACCTTTGCCTCTTCGAGCTGTAATTTAACCCCCTTAACATGCTTCAAAACTCCCCAAACTGGACACACACATCAGGACTGGCAAAAATTGCGATCTAATCAAAAAACCTAAGCCCAAAACTGAAAATTGCGCTCTACCGCCCACTATGAATAAAACACAGACACAACTGCTCCTAAGAAGAAAACACAGGTAAAACTGCTTGTAGGAATGTTGTAGAGACATGAAAAAAACCTCTATGTAGGTCTCACTTAGACCTACATTTCATTCTTTTACATCCTTCAGCAAAAATCAACAGGAAGTTGGCAATTACCCATTTAAAACAAAAGTTTTGTAAAAACCTGTCACCTTTTTTCAAACATTATCTCCTCTGAGCGCGTTTGTTGTGTCAGCTTCAAACTGGCACAGGAAAGAGATTGAACCCTTCTGATTAAAACTGCTCCGGTTTTGATTTTCCGAACCTTCAAAGAACTTCTGCGCTGATGCTGCTGCGCTGCTTCCGTCTCAAGATGGCCGCTTAAAAGCAGGAAGCACCAGCGTGACCACAGAATGCAGAGAAGGTAGGTACTGTGCGGGTAAAGATATGTTGACTGAGTGAAAGAAGGAGGCACCAGTTTGACTCCAGGATACAGAGAAGATAGGTAAAGTGTAGGTAAAGATATGTCGTCTGGGTGAAAGAAGGAGGCACCAGTTTGACTCCAGGATACAGAGAAGGTAGGTAATGTGCGGTTAAAGATATGTTGTCTGGGTGAAAGAAGGAGGCACCAGTTTGACTCCAGGATACAGAGAAGGTAGGTAATGTGTGGTTAAAGATATGTTGACTGGGTGAAAGAAGGAGGCACCAGGTGGACTCCAGGATACAGAGAGGGTAGGTAATGTGCAGGTAAAGATATGTTGTCAGGGTGAAAGAAGGAGGCACCAGTTTGACGTCAGGATTCAGAGAAGGTAGGTAATGTGCGGTTACAGTTATGTTGATTGGGTGAAAGAAGGAGGCACCAGTTTGACGTCAGGATTCAGAGAAGGTAGGTAATGTGCGGTTACAGTTATGTTGACTGGGTGAAAGAAGGAGGCACCAGTTTGACTCCAGGATACAGAGAAGGTAGGTAATGTGCAGGTAAAGATATGTTGACTGGGTGAAAGAAGGAGGCACTAGTTTTACTCCAGGATACAGAGAAGGTAGGTAATGTGCAGGTAAAGATATGTTGACTGGGTGAAAGAAGGAGGCACTAGTTTGACTCCAGGATACAGAGAATGTAGGTAATGTGCAGGTAAAGATATGTTATCAGGGTGAAAGAAGGAGGCACCAGTTTGACTCCAGGATACAGAGAAGGTAGGTAATGTGCGGTTAAAGATATGTTGACGGGGTGAAAGAAGGAGGCACCAGTTTGACTCCAGGATACAGAGAAGGTAGGTAATGTGCAGGTAAAGATATGTTGTCTGGGTGATAGCAGGAAGCACCAGCATGTATGGGTGAAAGAAAGAAGCACTGGTGTGACCCCAGGATGCAGGGAAGGTAGGTAATGTGCAGGTAAAGATATGTTGAATGGGTAAAGGCAGGAAACACCAGCAAAAGTCAGTCCCGTCCATGGCTGCTTGCGGCTTTAATTACACTAGTTTTATTTAAATGTTTTTCCTAAAAATCTCATCTTTTATCTTATATATTATCAGCTAAACTAAATGCTCACGGACTCTAATAGTTGACTTGATGGCGGCCATAGTTTCTCACCCAATCTTGCCATGCGGGTATACAGCGTTCCGCGGCGATACGGCGTAACATGGCAAAGTAACAGAGGGTGTTTTGTCCGGAACATCGAGCCATGTGAGAAATTTCAAGTCGATCACGGCGGGTGCGCCGCGGTCCAGCTAGCGTCCACAAATAAATGCATGCATTTATGTGAGTCAGTGGCTGGTGGTTTCTGCTTAAATTATTGACTTAAGTCAAGGCTTTACTGTAAGTGAGGGTTTTTTTCCCCCCCTTTCAAATAGAAGTACTTTTATTTAGATCTCCGCCCTCGCCTCTGTAGGCAATATGCTAATAAGCGGCACTTGATAAATGACTGTTGATATTTCCCAGACATTCCCTCAGAAGTTTGCCAATCTGATGCAGCTGCAGGATAACAAGACACACTCGGTCATTACATCAATTTGTTGCTCGGCGGATCCCCCCCCTCACCCCTCCGGTCCCCCCCTCGTTTGTGGGCGCTATTGATCATTAGTGTCATTGAGTCGGTTTTAAAACAGTGCACACACAAATAAGACAAGCGTGGCCGCACTCGGATCCCGTGCACACGTCACACCCGGTGAAAACCCCAGCGACGGCACAGGAACTAATGAGGTGTGATTATGGGATATCATCTTCGCCACCAAACACTTTGGTGGTGAAGAAACATTTCAATAGGATGGATCAAGGCTTTGTATGTTTTCCTGAGCAAGCAACAAAAAAAAATGGAATATTTCATTTGAAATGACTCACAGTACCAATAAATAAGATTTGCATTGGACTACGTCAGTGGTTCTTAACCGTGTTGGAGGTACCGGACCCCACCAGGTTCATATGTGCATTCACCGAACCCTTCTTTAGTAAAAAATAAAACATTTTTTTTTTCAAATTTAAGACAAAGTTTGCCTAACCAGTCTACATGTGCTTTGTGGACTTGGAGAAGGCATTGGACCGTGTCCCTCAGGAAGTCCTGTGGGGAGTGCTCAGAGAGTATGGGGTATCGGACTGTCTTATTGTGGCGGTCCGCTCCCTGTATGATCAGTGCCAGAGCTTGGTCCGCATTGCCGGTGGTAAGTCGAACACATTTCCAGTGAGGGTTGGACTCCGCCAAGGCTGTCCTTTGTCACCGATTCTGTTCATAACTTTTAAGGACAGAATTTCTAGACGCAGTCAAGGCGTTGAGGGGTTCCGGTTTGGTGGCCACGGGATTAGGTCTCTGCTTTTTGCAGATGATGTGGTCCTGATGGCTTCATCTGACCGGGATCTTCAGCTCTCGCTGGATCGGTTCGCAGCTGAGTGTGAAGCGACCGGAATGAGAATCAGCACCTCCAAGTCCGAGTCCATGGTTCTCGCCCGGAAAAGGGTGGAATGCCATCTCCGGGTTGGGGAGGAGACCCTGCCCCAAGTGGAGGAGTTCAAGTACCTAGGAGTCTTGTTCACGAGTGAGGGAAGAGTGGATCGTGAGATCGACAGGCGGATTGGTGCGGCGTCTTCAGTAATGCGGACGTTGTACCGATCCGTTGTGGTGAAGAAGGAGCTGAGCCGCAAGGCAAAGCTCTCAATTTACCGGTCGATCTACGTTCCCATCCTCACCTATGGTCATGAGTACACAAGGGAAAATATTAGCTGCTTTAAACGTGACTATGAATAAAGAAAGAACTCTTAAAAATATATGCATTCTCCTCAGTACCCATATATATATATATATATATATATATATATATATATATATATATATATATATATATATATATATATATATATGTATGTATATATATATAAATGACTGTATAGCCATGTGGTGTTAACCTTGTACCATTCCCTGCCACTAGGGGGCATAGTTTCATTGTATCTGGGGATTGTTTTGATATGCAACAAAAGGGGCGGGCGGTAGAAAAAGGCTGTAGTACAAATATAGAAACAATGAAAAGCTATACAAAATTATACAAATATCCATCTGAATGTTCTGAACTCCTGTTTCCATGATGGATGTATCTAAAGTGTCCGCCCTGAGCTCGGTAGGTCGTGAGTTCAAACCCCGGCCGAGTCATACCAAAGACTATAAAAACTGGGACCTGTTACCTCCCTGCTGTTACCTCAATGGTTGGAATTGGGCGGTTGAATCACCAAAAATGATTCTCGGGCGTGGCCACCACTGCTGCTCACTGCTCCCCTCACCATCATCAAGGGTGATGGGTCACATGTAGAGAATAATTCCGCCACACTTATCGTACAATCATGGGTACGTTAACTTTAACTCAAAGTCTGCATTGTGCCATGTTTGTTACAGATTACTGGTCGAGACTTAACCAACAGCGCCTCTGCTGGTCAAAGACAAGTAGTGCACTCATTTAGTGATAATTTGCATGTGTTCAAGCTTAAAAGTTTACAATTTAGGAATTGCAAATATTTACACAAAAACAAACCCTGTTCAAAAGTCATGTTATGACGGTAATGTGCCCGATCGTTGCTAATAACGGACTTATAGGGAAACGCTATGCATGACTGACTCGTGTCACATGCGGTCAGGACTCGAGCCTGAAAAGTTGACGACCTGGAAGGGAGGCGGGAGGTCGAAAGGTCGCGCAAGTGTTTCACGGAAAGGCGAGAGGTGAGGGACGGGCTACTTGCCGATGCAAAAGGAAACAAGAAAGGCCTGAGAAGTCAACCCTCAAGGGTCAAAGTGCACGCAGAGTTCACCTCGCAGACAAAAGGAGGCGGCGGGGAGGAGCAATCAGAACACAAAGAGGAGACAACAAAGCATGCAAAAACATACAAGGAAGGATTCACACTCACCTCACTCACAAGGGCGGAGGGAAGTCTTTAAGGAGTGAGGTGGAAGTTTGGGAGACCCCCTGCCTCCGTGGCACTTTGATGTGCACACACCAAGATCCTGTTTCGCTGTGGACAACATGCAGCTGTCTGTCTTGGGAGCTTGAAACAACAAGTGATGGATTGAGGAAACCTACAGTGGCGGTCAAAAGTTGACATACACTTCTATGCAAAGCCAAAGCCATTTATCAACAACACCCGGAAACGCCGCCGGCTTCGCTGGGCCCGAGCTCATCTAAGATGGACTGATGCAAAGTGGAAAAGTGTTCTGTGGTCTGGACGAATCCGCATTTTGAATAGTTTTTTTTGGAAACTGTGTGCTAGGGACCAAAGAGGAGAAGAACCATCCGGATTGTTCTCGGCGCAAAATTGAAAAGCCAGCATTTGTGAGGGTATGGGAGTGTATTAGTGCCCAAGGCATGGGGAACTTACACATTTGTGACGGCACCATTAATGCTGAAAGGTACATACAGGTTTTGGAGCAACATACATTCAAATATCAAAGTAAAGTGAAGTGTGAAGTGAATTATATTTATATAGCGCTTTTCTCTAGTGACTCAAAGCGCTTTACATAGTGAAACCCAATATCTATTTTTTTACATTTAAAGCAGTGTGGGTGGCACTGGGAGCAGGTGGGTAAATTGTCTTGCCCAAGGACACAACGGCAGTGACTAGGATGGCAGAAGCGGGAATCGAACCTGCAACCCTCAAGTTGCTGGCACAGCCACTCTACCAACCGAGCTATACCGCCCCCAGAACATAATGTCATGGCTCTCTTGAGTTTCCAATCATTTCTACAACTTTGAGTGATTTGAGCACATACTTGGTTCTGTTATGAATAAATTATGGGTCTACTGAAAATGTGACAATGCTGAAGAAACAAGTCAATGTCAGACTTTGGGAAGTCCATTATAAACCCTTAATTTTAACCTGATTTAGCCATTCATTTATCCCTTTTGACATGTGTTTGGGGTCATAGTCCCAACTTCGCCCAAGACCCAACCTCTGGGCTGATGATTTTAGGTTGTCCTGAAGAATTTGGAGGTAATCCTCCCTTTTCATTGTCCCATTTACTCTCTGTAAAGCACCAGTTCCATTGACAGCAACAAAAAAAAATTCCATAGCTTAATACTACCACCATCATGCTTGACGGTAGGTGTGGTGTTCCTGGGATTAAAGGCCTCACCTTTTTCTCCTTTTAAACATATTATTGGGTATTGTGGCCAAACAGTTACAGTTTTGTTCCATCTGACATAATATGGACGAAGATAAAACCTTCTGGAGCAAAGTTCTGTGGTCAGAACTGGTGCTTTACAGAAAAATCTCCAAATTCTTCGGGACAACCTTAAATCATCAGCCCGGAGGTTGGGGTCTTGGGCACAGTTGGGTGTTCCAACAGGACAATGACCCCCAAACACACGCCAAAAGTGGTAAAGGAATGGCTAAATCAGGCTAGAATTAAGATTTTAGAATGGCTTTCCCAGAGTCCTGACTTAAACATGTGGACAATGCTGAAGAAACAAGTCCAACACATTTAGCTGAACGGCACCAATTTTGTCAAGAGGAGTGGTCAAAAATTCAACCAGGAGCTTGTGGATGGCTACCAAAAGCGTCTTATTGCAGTGAAACTTGCCAAGGGACACGTAAGCAAATATTAACATTGCTGTATGTATACTTTTGACCCATTTTCAGTAGACCCATAATAAATTCATAAAAGAACCAAACTTCATAAATGTGTTTTCGTGACCAACAAGTATGTGTTCCTTATCACTCTATCACAAAAAAAAAAATAAGAGTTGCAGAAATGATGGGGAACTCAGGACATTATGTTCTTTACAAGTGTATGTAAACTTTTGACCACGACTGTACCTGTAAACAACTTGGAAAACAGCATCCTCAGTCTTATGAATCATTTTTATTCGTATAAATTCCATTTTACTCTTTAAGAATTTGGTTTACCACGGCAGAGTGTTTGTATTTTCGTGTGATACGTTCAAATCCGAGTTAAAATGGTTGTAGTTATCACAAATTAAAACATCTTAAAATAATTCTAATGTATTCAGTTCGATTAACTTCAATGTTATTTACTGGAAAATGCAACGACCGGGTCGCATCGTGGTGCGGAGTTCGTTCTCCTGGTAGGAACGAATGATTTATTTAAAAATAAATCAGACCTTAACAAAGAAAAACGTGCTCCAAAGCACAGAAGGCAAAACAACAAAGGAGCTAGCGTGGGAGCTAGCAAGTAAAAGAGCCTAGCGGGGAAACTAGCAGGTACAGAGCCGGGAACAAAAGTCCTCATCTGTTGCGTATTGCAAATTAGGAAACCAGACTGACTGACTGGAGAAGGCAGGCTTAAATAATGTCGAGGGCAGGCTTAAATAATGTCAGTGATTACAAAACAGGTGCGCGTCCAGAACAAGCGGCAGGTGAAAATAATAAGTAACTATGGTAACTATGGTAATGTTATTTATTGGAAAATGTAACGACCCGGTCGCATCGTGGTGCGGAGTTCGTTCTCCTGGTAGGAACGAATTATTTATTTAAAAATAAATCAGACCTTAACAAAGAAAAACGTGCTCCAAAGCACAGAAGGCAAAACAACAAAGGAGCTAGCGTGGGAGCTAGCAAGTAAAAGAGCCTAGCGGGGAAACTAGCAGGTACAGAGCCGGGAACAAAAGTCCTCATCTGTTGCGTATTGCAAATTAGGAAACCAGACCGACTGACTGGAGAAGGCAGGCTTAAATAATGTCGAGGGCAGGCTTAAATAATGTCAGTGATTACAAAACAGGTGCGCGTCCAGAACAAGCGGCAGGTGAAAATAATACGTAACTATGGTAACCAACTCAGAGGTGCACAAACAGGAAACGAAGGAGTCCAAAACCAACAGAACACACAAGTGACTCAAAAATCCAATCAGAATATGATCCGGGAAGTGGATCATAACAGGAAACATTTCGAAACTTCACAAGCGCACACTTTGCTCAAGTGATCAACCGTCCAAAAAGGGTCGGGAAGAAGCAGAGCTTGTCTGGTCCCACCCCTGCGCCATAAGCAGCAACAAAATAAAAAAATATATATAAAATGGAATAAAAAGAAAAGAACCAACTAAACCTTACATGAGGAAGCTTTTTGGCATTGGAGGCAAGTGATATTCCGTTTTTAACATTAGATTCCATTTTCATCGGCCAATTCTGTGATTTCTTTTTCTATTTCTCTTGTCACAGTTATGCATTTTGGGAAAAAAATAGCCCTGTTATGCAAAAAAAACATGTCCTCTGTAGAGGACGAGTACGTATATAATAAGGAATTCAGGCTTCAAAATCATGTTGATGGCGTGTGACCCGAACCACCAACTTTATCGGTCATGAAAACCATTGTGACAAGCAAAGACGTGCTTAATGTTGTGTTTCAGATCATGCATTAACGGAATAAGTGACATATTGTACACTTAAAAGCCTCTTGCTACTAATTATTAACAAATGAAAGACTAATAACATCCCTTTAGTTAGCTTGTCCCAAAACAAGCTATTGTACATTATGCTCGGTAGCTTGCGAGCTAAAACCATTGACATCTGTCGACCATCTTACGGCAGTCAAGATCGCCCCGTCTACTCGTACAAGCGACGCATTTATGAAGAAATCGTACATTTCGGGGGCTGTCAAGAATAGTTATTGATTTATAGTTGACAGGAATGTATTAGTTCTGTTATGTACTTCAGGAGGGAGTTGACGGCACAGACAGCAAGGGGCAGTAAAATTATATGATTTTATATACAAAAAATACAAACTAATAACTATAAAATGGTGTGTGTGAGGCTATGTGTATGGTTTGTTGTAGTGTGTTACCAAGTGTTGCGAGGGACAAAGCAGGAGGGCAGTCCGTGAGTAGGCAAGCAGTCGAATGTAAGAGAGTAGCAGCATAGTCCGTGTCCAAGCAAGGGTCGAGGATTGAGGGAGGCAGTCAGAATCCAGAGGGGAACGGCAGGAGGGTTATAAATAGTACACTTATAGTAGCAATCATGGGGAAGAAATGGAAACATTATACATATTTAAATAAATGGTGACACTGTAGCATGAAGTCTCCTTACGGACCAGTTCCATGATGTAGGTCAGTGTTTAGTGTGCCGTGAGATAAAGTCTGGTGTGCCGTGGGAGACGTTTTAATTTCACCTATTTGGGGTAAAAAAAAATTCTTTGCAAACCAGTATTTATAGTCTGCAAATAATGTGTTGTTATTGAGTGCCGGTGCTGTCTAGAGCTGGGCAGAGTAACCGTGTAATATTCTTCCATATCAGTAGGTGGCAGCAGATAGTTAATTGTTTGTAGATGTCGGAAACAGCGAGAGGCAGCGTGCAGGTAAAAAGGTATCTAATGCTTAAAAAAAAGTAAACAAAAGGTAAGTGCCCCTAACAAAAGGCATTGAAGCTTAGGGAAGACTATGCAGAACGAAACTAAAACTGAACTGGCTACAGAGTGAACAAAAACAGAATGCTGGACGACAGCAAAGACTTACTGTGGAGCAAAGACGGCGTCCACAATGTACATCCGAGCATGACACGACAATCGACAATGTCCCCGCAAAGAAGGATGAAAACAAAGTAGATGCGGGAAATATCGCTCAAATCGGAAACATGAAACTGCTACAGGATAATACCGAATAAATTAGATGAAGCCACCAAAATAGGAGCGCAAGAGAAGAACTAAAACACGACACACAGGAAAACAGCAAACTAGTCCAAATAAGTCAGGGTGTGATGTGACAGGTGGTGACAGTACACCTACTTTGAGACAAGAACTATAGTCATGCATATTTGGTTATGCTTTAAAGTCATATCCAACAATCGTGACAACAACTTTTTATCGTCAACTTTTTTATCGTTTTTTAATGATTTCTGCTGGTGGTGTGCCTCCGCATTTTTTCAACGCACAAAATGTGCCTCGGCTCAAAAAAGGGGCAGCGTGCAGGTAAAAAAGGTATCTAATGCTTAAAAAAAATAAACAAAAGGTAAATGGGAAGACTATGCAAAACAAAACTAAAACTGAACTGGCTACAAAGTGAGCAAAAATAGAATGCTGGACGACAGCAAAGACTTACTGTGGAGCAAAGACGACGTCCACAATGTACATCCGAGCATGACAATCGACAATGTCCCCGCAAAGAAGGATAAAAACAAAGTAGATACGGGAAATATCGCTCAAATCGAAGACATGAAACTGCTACAGGAAAATGACCAAAAAAAGAGAAAAAGCCACCAAAATAGGAGGGCAAGACAAGAAGTAAAAGACTACACACAGGAAAACAGCAAACTAGTCAAAATAAGTCAGGGTGTTATGTGACAGGTGGTGACAGTACACCTACTTTGAGACAAGAACTATAGTGATGCATGCTTATGCTTTAAAGTCATATCCAACATTAAACTTTTTACCGTCAACTGAGTTTCGTTTTTTTAATGATTTCTGCTGCATTTTTTCAATGCAAAACATGTGCCTCGGCTCAAAAAAGGTTGAAAAAAAAATGATGAATGTAATGTAAATTAATACAAAATATTATCCATGCCTATAAGTTATACTGTGTACAGTGATATGGTCTTACTGCTGCTTGATTGGGTCAATCGGTGGTGTGCCGCCGCATTTTTTCAATTCAAAAAATGTGCCTTGGCTCAAAAAAGGTTGAAAAAAAAATGATGAAGGTAATGTAAAACAATACAAAATAGTATCCATGCCTATAAGTTATACTGTGTACAGTGATATGGTCTTACTGCTGCTTGATTGGGTCAATCGGTGGTGTGCCGCCGCATTTTTTCAATGCACAAAATGTGCCTTGGCTGAAAAAAGGTTGAAAAAAAATTATGTAGGTAAAGAAAAATATTACAAAATAGTATCCATGACTATAAGCTATAATGTGTACAGTGATATGGTCTTACTGCTGCTTGATTGGGTCAATCGGTGGTGTGCCTCCGCATTTTTTCTACGAAGAAAATGTGCCTTGGCTCAAAAAAGGTTGAAAAATAAATGATGTAGGTAATGTAAAATATTACAAAATAGTATCCATGCCTATAAGTTATACTGTGTACAGTGATATGGTCTTACTGCTGCTTGGTTGGGTCAATCAGTGGTGTGCCGCAGCATTTTATCAACGCAAAAAATGTGCCTTGGCTCAAAAAAGATTGAAAAAAAATGATCTAGGTAAAGTAAAATATTACAAAATAGTATCCATGCCTATAAGTTATACTGTGTACAGTGATATGGTCTTACTGCTGCTTGATTGGGTCAATCGGTGGTGTGCCTACGCATTTTTTCTACGAAAAAAAATGTGCTTTGGCTCAAAAAAGGTTGAAAAATAAATGATGTAGGTAATGTAAAATATTACAAAATAGTATCCATGACTATAAGTTATACTGTGTACAGTGATATGGTTTTACTGCTGCTTGATTGGGTCAATCGGTGGTGTGCCGCAGCATTTTTTTATTACACAAAATGTGCCTTGGCTCAAAAAAGGTTGAAAAAAAATGATAAAGGTAATGTAAAATAATACAAAATAGTATCCATGCCTATAAGTTATACTGTGTACAGTGATATGGTCTTACTGCTGCTTGATTGGGTCAATCCGTGAGGCGTCTAATGTTCACGTCTATGGCTAAAATGACTTGTTCCCCGCATCTCACCAGGAAGTGGCCTGCTCACACACAAGCCAACCCAAATTACTCATCATTATAAACATTAAACGGCTGAACTGGGGCAGAGTTTTAGGTCATGTTCCTGAAATGACGACGTCGAGAGTTTAGCGCCAATATGACGGGGAATACTGGCAGCAAAGTCAAAACTAGGGCTGGGCAATACAGCTGACGAATGTCTCACAATATAAGTGGTTTTATATCGGTCGACATCAATAATTATTTTTCTTATGACCGTTCAAAAATAAGAACCAGGATAAAAAAAACTAAATATGAAAATTGTTGTTAAAACTGTAACCTTCCTCTGATTATAATCAGCTATGGACAACATTTCATGTAAACACAATTCTAAAAGCACACTAAACACTTAAAATTGAGGTGCAAAAAAGGAATATGTAAGAAATGGTTAATAGAGTAACAAAATAATGCAAAGTATGAACATGTAAGAGAAACCTGAGGAAAATATTGTAAGTAAGTTATTGATGTGTGACAATTAATTTGTTGTGTTATTTGTATTTAAGCATGGAAATGAACTTATGTTGTGCAGTCATTTTATTTTGAATATTATTGGACCAAGTTACTATTATTTTAAAAGTAGCACGTGTGCTATTTGGTCCTTTTTTTTAAATTTATACAGCCATGCATGTTAGTTCTTACCTAATATGCAGCACTCATTTTAACTTACTCCGACTGATGGACGAATAAACGTAAACACAAAGAAAACAAAATATATAAATAAATATATATATATATATATATATATATATATATATATATATATATATATATATATATATATATAATATAACTATACATGTGTAAATGTGTATCTATATACAGCATATTATATATATATATATATATATATATGTATACGTATATATATATATATATATATAAATGTGTAAAAATATAACATAAATATACATGTGTAAAATGTGTATCTGCACATATATATATATATATATATATATATATATATATATATATATATATGTATAAACCTTTATCAAACTTATTTCTTTATTGACACCAGTTACATGTCAAGGTTTATTTATTTATATAGTACCGTAGAGAATAAAGAGAAAAAGGTAAAAGTAAAAAATATATATATATTAATGATAAAAATCCCACTAAGTACAGAACATTCCATGCATAAAAACACAGCCAAAACATCAAAATAAGCAATACACATAAAAAACGTTTTCCATGTCTATTGTGATCCATCCATCCATCTATTTTCTACCGCGTATTCCCTTTAGGGGTGGCGGGGGGCGCCGGCGCCTATCTCAGCTACAATCGGGTGGAAGGTGGGGTACACCCTGGAAAAGTCGCCACCTCATGGCAGGGCCAACACAGATAGACAGACAACATTCACACACTAGGGACCATTTAGTGTTGCCAATCAACCTATCCCCAGGTGCATGTCTTTGGAGGTGGGAGGGGCCTATCCCCAGGTGCATGTCTTTGGAAGTGGGAGGAAGCCGGAGTACCCGGAGGGAACCCACGCAGTCACGGGGAGAACATGCAAACTCCACACAGAAAGATTCCGAGCCTGGAATTGAACCCAGGACTGCAGGACCTTCGTATTGTGAGGCAGACGCACTAACCCATTGGTGTCAAACTCTGGCCCGTGGGCCAAATTTGGCCCGCCGTGTAATTTAACTTGGCCCTTGAGGCAATATCAAATAAACATTAGAGCTGACCCGCCGCTGTAACACCGCATTACCCACTTATACTCATACTTGTCAACCCTCCCGATTTTCCCGGGAGACTCCCGAAGTTCAGAGCCCCTCCCGAATTCCTCCCAATTTCCACCCAGACAATAATATTGGGGGCGGGCCGTAAAAGCACTGCCTTTGGTGTTCTCTACATGTCACCACGTCTGCTTTTCCGCCATACAAACAGCGTGCCGGCCCACTCACATAATATATCAATCAATCAATCAATGTTTACTTATATAGCCCTAAATCACTAGTGTCTCAAAGGGCTGCACAAACCAATACGACATTCTCGGTAGGCCCACATAAGGGCAAGGAAAAACTCACACCCAGTGGGACATCGGTGACAATGATGACTATGAGAACCTTGGAGAGGACCGAAAAGCAATGGATGTCGAGCGGGTCTAACATGATACTGTGAAAGTTCAATCCATAATGGATCCAACACAGCAGCGAGAGTCCCGTTCACAGCGGAGCCAGCAGGAAACCATCCCAAGCGGAGGCGGATCAGCAGCGCAGAGATGTCCCAAGCCGATACACAGGCGAGCAGTACATGGCCACCGGATCGGACCGGACTCCCTCCACAAGGGAGAGTGGGACATAGAAGAAAAAGAAAAGAAACGGCAGATCAACTGGTCTAAAAAGGGAGTCTATTTAAAGGCTAGAGTATACAAATGAGTTTTAAGGTGAGACTTAAATGCTCATACACACAAATGTATGCAAGGCATACTTGGTCAACAGCCATACAGGTCACACTGAGGGTGGCCGTATAAACAACTTTAACACTGTTACAAATATACGCCACACTGTGAACCCACAGCAACACATTTCGGGAGAACATCCGCACCGTAACACAACATAAACACAACCAAACAAATACCCAGAACCCCTTGCATCACTAACTAATCCGGGATGCTACAATATACAACCCCCGCTACCACCAAACTCCGCCCCAACTCAAACCCGCCGCCGAAAAGAGGCATTCAATTTGTATTTTTATTTTATTTGATATATGGTGTGGCGCAGTGGGGAGAGTTGCTGTCCGCGACCGAGAGTCCCTGGTTCAATCCCCACCTAGTACCAACCTCGTCACGTCCGTTGTGTCCTGAGCAAGACACTTCACCCTTGCTCCTGATGGGTGCTGGTTAGCGCCTTGCATGGCAGCTCCCTCCATCAGTGTGTGAATGGGTAAATGTGGAAGTAGTGTCAAAGCGCTCTGAGTACCTTGAAGGTAGAAAAGCGCTATACAAGTACAACCCATATATCATATATGCCATTGATATTTTTTAACTATTATTATTTAAAACTGGATTTTGCATGTCACTATCAAGTTATATAAGCCTTGCTTGATCAATATTCAATGCAAAACGTGTTTGGGTCCCTATTAAAAGGTTAAGTTGTTCAACCTCAGCCCGCGGCTTCCTTCGGTTTTACATTTTGACCCACTCTGTATTCGAGTTTGAGACCCCTGCACTAACCCCTCTGCCACCGTGAAGCCCTATTGTGTTATATATTGATATTGTTTTCTCAGTCCAGCTCGAGTCAAACACAATAAAAGTAATGTTTCAATTCCTCAATGAGCTGCCGTGGCCTTCTTGAACCAACTGAAGGTCTTTGTGGTAAAGACTTTCAAACATTAACACCTCATCCAAGACACCGCCGATCAGAAGTTGAGTTCAGTTCGGTCTGTAGACCCTGCAAGACGACGACTAAAGCCTGCTCAATGACAATTAAACCCGGCAGTTTCTTGAGCGACAACCCCCGCACGCATTTATGGTGTTGGTATCACAATGCCATCATAAACTTTGGCAGCTCGTAAATTAGGCGACACTAAGTGCCATCCTTTATCAGATCGTAAAACCTGCTGGTGGGCATTTAGCAGAAAAGCCTGTCTGATAAGAAGTTAGCGGCAGCCCGAGAAGTGCGTTTAAACCCGCCGTCATATAGATTTGCTTTTCTGCCTGCGAGCGACATCGACAAAAACACGCCGAGAAGAGCCGGTTTCGTCAAAGCAGGTACGGCTGTTCCACGGATTTGACTTGACGGACGAATGGGGAGATATTGCGAACCGACGTTTCCTGTTTGAGCTTCCGATATCTACATTGCAATCCAGACGTCTCGGAATGAGCCTTGAAGCGTTCTCACGGGAATATTAAACGCCGCCGTGAAGACACAATCCAAACCATTCCGAGATTGACCTCGTCTTGGTGATTATTTAGCGTAAGGTGAGCAGTTTTAGGTGTCCTATACAGTGCCCGAGTGTAAATTCTTCACTAAACAAAGTCTAGTGTGAACATTATATTTACCATGAATTAAATAACGTGGACCCCGACTTAAACAAGTTGAAAAACTTATTCTGGTGTTACCATTTAGTGGTCAATTGTACGGAATATGTACTGTACTGTGCAATCTAAAAATAAAAGTATCAATCAATCATGCCGTACATTAGGCGCACCGGGTCAATACATTTGGGGACCCCTGGACTACGGTGTTTCGTCACGGACCACAATGACGGACGTGTGCAAATTTTCAATACTTATGCAGATCCCAAATATAGATCAGCAGGTACCAGAAGGTAAGAAAAGTAGTTTTTGCATAGTATTGCGAAACAAAACGACAAAAAATATGTCCGCTAATAGGTGCCATTTTGCGGTCCTTATACACACACCATAATAATACTTGTATGTTTATTGCGCCAACAATCCATCCAGAGGATGTCGTACTAAAAACATTTTGACGGATTTTGTGTAATGTTCTATATTCTCAATGGAACATTTTAAGTTTTGGGGTTGTTTACTGGCATCATCTTGCAGTTTACACGTATCTCTTATGTGT
Organism: Nerophis ophidion; assembly: GCF_033978795.1. Taxonomy (NCBI): domain Eukaryota; kingdom Metazoa; phylum Chordata; class Actinopteri; order Syngnathiformes; family Syngnathidae; genus Nerophis; species Nerophis ophidion. The sequence goes on from NC_084619.1 coordinate 74,244,829, forward strand.
GACTGCCATCTACTGGTCACATTTATCATCACACCATGTACCAAATAAAATAGCTTCGTATTCGGTAAGCACAACCGGAACTATGCCGTACATTAGGCGCACCGGGTCAATACGTTTGGGGATCCCTGGACTACGGTGTTTCGTCACGGACCACAATGGCGGACGTGTGCAAATTTTCAATACTTATGCAGATCCCAAATATAGATCAGCAGGTACCAGAAGGTAAGAAAAGTTGTTTTTGCATAGTATTGCGAAACAAAACGACAAAAAATATGTCCGCTAATAGGTGCCATTTTGCGGTCCTTATACACACACCATAATAATACTTGTATGTTTATTGCGCCAACAATCCATCCAGAGGATGTCGTACTAAAAACATTTTGACGGATTTTGTGTAATGTTCTATATTCTCAATGGAACATTTTAAGTTTTGGGGTTGTTTACTGGCATCATCTTGCAGTTTACACGTATCTCTTATGTGTGACTGCCATCTACTGGTCACATTTATCATCACACCATGTACCAAATAAAATAGCTTCGTATTCGGTAAGCACAACCGGAACTATGCCGTACATTAGGCGCACCGGGTCAATACGTTTGGGGACCCCTGGACTACGGTGTTTCGTCACGGACCACAATGACGGACGTGTGCAAATTTTCAATACTTATGCAGATCCCAAATATAGATCAGCAGGTACCAGAAGGTAAGAAAAGTTGTTTTTGCATAGTATTGCGAAACAAAACGACAAAAAATATGTCCGCTAATAGGTGCCATTTTGCGGTCCTTATACACACACCATAATAATACTTGTATGTTTATTGCGCCAACAATCCATCCAGAGGATGTCGTACTAAAAACATTTTGACGGATTTTGTGTAATGTTCTATATTCTCAATGGAACATTTTAAGTTTTGGGGTTGTTTACTGGCATCATCTTGCAGTTTACACGTATCTCTTATGTGTGACTGCCATCTACTGGTCACATTTATCATCACACCATGTACCAAATAAAATAGCTTCGTATTCGGTAAGCACAACCGGAACTATGCCGTACATTAGGCGCACCGGGTCAATACGTTTGGGGATCCCTGGACTACGGTGTTTCGTCACGGACCACAATGGCGGACGTGTGCAAATTTTCAATACTTATGCAGATCCCAAATATAGATCAGCAGGTACCAGAAGGTAAGAAAAGTTGTTTTTGCATAGTATTGCGAAACAAAACGACAAAAAATATGTCCGCTAATAGGTGCCATTTTGCGGTCCTTATACACACACCATAATAATACTTGTATGTTTATTGCGCCAACAATCCATCCAGAGGATGTCGTACTAAAAACATTTTGACGGATTTTGTGTAATGTTCTATATTCTCAATGGAACATTTTAAGTTTTGGGGTTGTTTACTGGCATCATCTTGCAGTTTACACGTATCTCTTATGTGTGACTGCCATCTACTGGTCACATTTATCATCACACCATGTACCAAATAAAATAGCTTCGTATTCGGTAAGCACAACCGGAACTATGCCGTACATTAGGCGCACCGGGTCAATACGTTTGGGGACCCCTGGACTACGGTGTTTCGTCACGGACCACAATGACGGACGTGTGCAAATTTTCAATACTTATGCAGATCCCAAATATAGATCAGCAGGTACCAGAAGGTAAGAAAAGTTGTTTTTGCATAGTATTGCGAAACAAAACGACAAAAAATATGTCCGCTAATAGGTGCCATTTTGCGGTCCTTATACACACACCATAATAATACTTGTATGTTTATTGCGCCAACAATCCATCCAGAGGATGTCGTACTAAAAACATTTTGACGGATTTTGTGTAATGTTCTATATTCTCAATGGAACATTTTAAGTTTTGGGGTTGTTTACTGGCATCATCTTGCAGTTTACACGTATCTCTTATGTGTGACTGCCATCTACTGGTCACATTTATCATCACACCATGTACCAAATAAAATAGCTTTGTATTCGGTAAGCACAACCGGAACCATACCGTACATTAGGCGCACCGGGTTATAAGCGCACTGTCGATTTTTGAGAAAAAGAAAGGATTTTAAATGAACATTATATTTACCATGAATTAAATAACGTGGACCCCGACTTAAACAAGTTGAAAAACTTATTGGGGTGTTACCATTTAGTGGTCAATTGTACGGAATATGTACTTTACTATGCAATCTAAAAATAAAAGTATCAATCAATCAATCAAAGTTTCAACATTGGAAGTAAAAACACGATAAATAAAATGTATCTTCCTGCATGTTCCCAGTAGAATTTATTAAAAAAACACTCTGAATTGCAGCATCAATGTGAGATATTGGACAACTTACCTCCAATGGGCTATTATGCAGTGTTCGGAAAACTACTTTGAAAAGGTATCTCATTCTAATGACTTGTTACTTTCCCCAAAAAGTAATTGAATTACGAATACTTACTATTTAACACATGATTACTAATGAAAGTAATCAATGTGTTATTTAGAAGGAGAAAAAAAAGACGTTTCATGAGAGCAGAGTGGGTGTGAAAGCCTTTCAAAGAGCAGCATGAGGTAGATCCCTTTGACTTTGGTCGATTGAAAAGTATCTCGCCTGCAGAAAGAGTGTGGGCACACCTGACCTGAACCCAAGTCTACGTACCACCGAACTGCGAAGTCAACAGGCAGAAATGTGGAGTCCATGGCACAATCGCGATGCATTTCATCAACCTTTGAATGTAATTAGATAACTTGTTTCTGGTAAAAGTATTAAAAACTATTATGTAACACCCTGCACTTGTGGGACTTGAAAAAAGGATTCAAATTGCATAATACACGGGCCTTTCAGGGACAGTCTGTGAGCTAACGAGAAGTTGCTGCATGCAATTTATTACCGTATTTTTCGGACCATAGGGCGTACCGGACTATAAGGACCACTGCCGATGAGCGGGTTTATTCAGGTGTATTTTCATACAAAACGAGGACCAGATTATTAGGCGCATTAAAGAGATCATATTATTAAATTTTTTATTTTTTCGTAAATGTAAAATACTTCCTGGTGGTCTACATAACATGTAATGGTGGTTCTTTGGTCAAAATGTTCTATAGATGATGTTTTACAGATCATCTTTAAGTGACTTTAGGATGTGCCGTTAGTGGGCGGGCTTATTTACGTAGCGTCTTCTCGCCATCATTTTTGTTGTCGCAGTGTAGCGTGCAAGGACGGGAGTGGAAGAAGTGTCAAAGGATGGCGCTAACTGTTTTAATAACATTCAGACTTAATTCAATCAATAACGGAGCAGCATCTCCTCATCCGTGGCTCACTAGTGCAACAACAACAATGTCGGAAATGTGTCCCGTGAAAAACCGTCCGACCGAATTCTCTAATAACTAAAGTTCCTTGGGTGGATAATATAAACTCACTACACCGGTATGTTTTAGTGCTTTGATAGCGAGTTTACTAACAGATATAAGTAAAAACTTTACAATACTTTATATAAGAAATGGCAACAGCGGAGGATGAATGTCCCATAACAAGAAGACGCTTATCCACTACGGTGTCCACACAGACTACAAAGGCGGATGCGCGCAAATTTCCAGGACTTAGGCAGATCCCAAATACAGATCAGCAGGTACAAGAAGGTAAGAAAAGTTTGGTTTTGCAAAATATTGTGAAACAAAACACCAGATAATATGCCTGCTAATAACTCTCTAATAACTAAAGTTCCTTGGGTGATTAATGTAAACTCACTACACCGGTATGTTTTAGCGCTTTGATAGCGAGTTTACTGACAGATATAAGTAAGAACTTTACAATACTTTATATTAGTTTACTGACAGATATAAGTAAGAACTTCACAATACTTTATATTAGAAATGGCAACAGCGGAGGATGAATGTCCCATAACAAGAAGACGCTTATCCACTACGGTGTCCACACAGACTACAAAGGTGGATGCGCGCAAATTTCCAGGACTTACGCAGATCCCAAATACAGATCAGCAGGTACAAGAAGGTAAGAAAAGTTTGGTTTTGCAAAATATTGTGAAACAAAACACCAGATAATATGCCTGCTAATAACTCTCTAATAACTAAAGTTCCTTGGGTGATTAATGTAAACTCACTACACCGGTATGTTTTAGCGCTTTGATAGCGAGTTTACTGACAGATATAAGTAAGAACTTTACAATACTTTATATTAGTTTACTGACAGATATAAGTAAGAACTTCACAATACTTTATATTAGAAATGGCAACAGCGGAGGATGAATGTCCCATAACAAGAAGACGCTTATCCACTACGGTGTCCACACAGACTACAAAGGCGGATGCGCGCAAATTTCCAGGACTTACGCAGATCCCAAATACAGATCAGCAGGTACAAGAAGGTAAGAAAAGTTTGGTTTTGCAAAATATTGTGAAACAAAACACCAGATAATATGCCTGCTAATAACTCTCTAATAACTAAAGTTCCTTGGGTGAATAATGTAAACTCACTACACCAGTATGTTTTAGCGCTTTCATGACGAGTTTACTGACAGATATAAGTAAGAACTTTACACTACTTTAAATTAGAAATAGCAACAGCGGAAGATGAATGTCCCATAACAAGAAGATAAAGACAAAAAAGACGGCAGTGGTCCCCAAACTACAGCGTTTGAGATCTGTTAAGATAAGTTATTATTATTATTTTTTTTTAATCCGTCCTTTCTAATCCATTTTCTACCGCTTGTTGCTTGTTAGTCTCAGAGTCTCCTAGCCGTTCAGGCAAATCACGTTGTCTAAAAATGCATTTTCCAATCGATGACGTGATATCATATATATATATAGGTTTATTGTTAGGCACTTTCAATAACGTCCTCCCAAAACGGTAACACACAACAACAGCAGTCACGTTTTCGTCTACCGTAAAGCAGTTCGTCTGCCGTAAACAGCAATGTTGTGACACTCTTAAACAGGACAATACTGCCATCTACTGCACATGCATATGGTTATAAAAATAGTGACAGAGAATAGAACGAGGATGAACAACAATTCAACCCTTAACTCAACAATGAGTAGATGAGTTTTATGTGTGTGTATATGTGTAAATAAATGAACACTGAAATTCAAGTATTTGTTTAAAAAACAAAAAAAGTATATATACATATATATATATATATATATATATATATATATATATATATATATATATATATATATATATATATATATATAAAAACAGCCTGACTCCCCAGCCAAATCATTTTAACCCAATGTGGTCAATACGTTTGGGGACCCCTAGACTACGGTGTTTCGTCACGGACCACAATGGCGGACGTGTGCAAATTTTCAATACTTATGCAGATCCCAAATATAGATCAGCAGGTACCAGATGGTAAGAAAAGTTGTTTTTGCATAGTATAGCGAAACTATATGTCCGCTAATAGGTGCCATTTTGCGGTCCTTATACACACACCATAATAATACTTGTATGTTTATTGCGCCAACAATCCATCAAGCGGCTGTCGTACTAAAAACATTTTGACGGATTTTGTGTAATGTTCTATATTCTCAATGGGACATTTTATGTTTTGGGGTTGTTTACTGGCATCATCTTGCAGTTTACACGTATCTCTTATGTGTGACTGCCATCTACTGGTCACATTTATCATCACACCATGTACCAAATAAAATAGCGTCGTATTCGGTAAGCACAACCGGAACTATGCCGTACATTAGGCGCACCGGGTCAATACGTTTGGGGACCCCTGGACTACGGTGTTTCGTCACGGACCACAATGTCGGACGTGTGCAAATTTTCAATACTTATGCAGATCCCAAATATAGATCAGCAGGTACCAGAAGGTAAGAAAAGTTGTTTTTGCATAGTATTGCGAAACAAAACGCCGAAAAAATATGTCCGCTAACAGGTGCCATTTTGCGGTCCTTATACACACACCATAATAATACTTGTATGTTTATTGCGCCGAGAATCCATCAAGCGGATGTCGTACTAAAAACATTTTGACGGATTTTGTGTAATGTTCTATATTCTCAAGGGAACATTTTAAGTTTTGGGGTTGTTTGCTGGCATCATCTTGCAGTTTACACGTATCTCTTATGTGTGACTGCCATCTACTGGTCACATTTATCATCACACCATGTACCAAATAAAATAGCATCGTATTCGGTAAGCACAACCGGAACCATGCCGTACATTAGGCGCACCGGGTCAATACGTTTGGGGACCCCTGGACTACGGTGTTTCGTCACGGACCACAATGTCGGACGTGTGCAAATTTTCAATACTTATGCAGATCCCAAATATAGATCAGCAGGTGCCTGAAGGTAAGAAAAGTTGTTTTTGCATAGTATTGCGAAACAAAACGCCGAAAAAATATGTCCGCTAATAGGTGCCATTTTGCGGTCCTTATACACACACCATAATAATACTTGTATGTTTATTGCGCCAACAATCCATCAAGCGGATGTCGTACTAAAAACATTTTGACGGATTTTGTGTAATGTTCTATATTCTCAAGGGAACATTTTAAGTTTTGGGGTTGTTTACTGGCATCAGCTTGCAGTTTACACGTATCTCTTATGTGTGACTGGCATCTACTGGTCACATTTATCATCACACCATGTACCAAATAAAATAGCTTCGTATTCGGTAAGCACAACCGGAACTATGCTGTACATTAGGCGCACCGGGTCAATACGTTTGGGGATCCCTGGACTATGGTGTTTCGTCACGGACCACAATGGCGGACGTGTTCAAATTTTCAATACTTATGCAGATCCCAAATATAGATCAGCAGGTACCTGAAGGTAAGAAAAGTTGTTTTTGCATAGTATTGCGAAACAAAACGCCGAAAAAATATGTCCGCTAATAGGTGCCATTTTGCGGTCCTTATACACACACCATAATAATACTTGTATGTTTATTGCGCCAACAATCCATCAAGTGGATGTCGTACTAAAAACATTTTGATGGATTTTGTGTAATGTTCTATATTCTCAAGGGAACATTTTAAGTTTTGGGGTTGTTTACTGGCATCATCTTGCAGTTTACACGTATCTCTTATGTGTGACTGCCATCTACTGGTCACATTTATCATCACACCATGTACCAAATAAAATAGCGTCGTATTCGGTAAGCACAACCGGAACCATACCGTACATTAGGCGCACCGGGTTATAAGCGCACTGTCGATTTTTGAGAAAACGAGAGGATTTTAAATGCGCCTTATGGTCCGAAGAATACGGTAACCACTAATCAAGCTCCCAGGCGAGGTCAGAAGTTCATCCCCCAGGTTTTACCAGTTAAGGCCGAGCTGTGAACTTGTGACCTCCGGGTTGTGTGTGTGTGTGTGTGTGTGTGTGTCAATGCAGAAAGGCTAGATTTACAGCTGCGTGCTGACTGCGTTGCCAGCACAGCAGAAAACACCTGATAGCATCTCCTTGGGGGGGATGCAAACACCCCGACCCCTTTGTTGTCTCACTAACAGACCCACCCCCCAATAAATCATGTTAATTACTTGACTGATGGAATAAATCTCTTTAAAAAAAAAAAAAGTCAGTCGGGGACAGAAGCGGGAGGTTCTCGCGACCGGGTTTCTGCTGGCTCGGCGTTATCCGTCATCCTCTTGGAAAGTCGTCCATTTGCCGGGGTCGGATATCGTCGGGTAATCCGTCTTCCTGCGGGTGGTCGTAAGCTCGAATTAAAACAGGTGATTATTTAAAGAATCGCGGCATTCGTTTCCAAAAGTGGGTAGTAACGCGCTACATTTACTACGTTACATCTACTTGAGTAACTTTTGGGATAAATTGTACTTCAAAGAGTAGTTTTAATGCAAAATACCGTTTTTTTCTTGAATTACTGCCAGATCAAACTCGCTTTGCAAAATAATTAGCGCATGCTTAGTATTACCGCCGGGTCGCAAATTTGAAATCGCATGAAGGGAAGAAGATTAAGAGCTATTCAGTAGGATTTAAGGTCCAAGCTTACATCACACTCAAATTTTTACTGCATACCTTTGGTAAGTGCCGGAGTGAGAAGTGGCTTTAAAATAATTAGTGCCCCGGTGGCAATTCAAGGAAATACTGTACTTTTACTTTTACTTGAGTATATTTGTAAAGAAGAATCGGTACTTTTACTCCGCTCCATTTATCTACATTCAGCTCGCTACTCGTTACTGATTTTTATCAATCTTTTAATGCACGCTTTGTTTGTTTTGGTGTGTCAGACAGACCTTCAAAGTAGAATCTATCACATGCCTGCGTTTCACCAATCAAATGCAGTCACTGGTGACGTTTGACTCCGTTTCACCAATCAAATGCAGTCACTGGTCGACGTTTGACTCCGTTTCACCAATCAAATGCAGTCACTGGTGACCTTTAACTCCGTTTCACCAATCAAACAGAGCCAGGCGGTAAAATGATTAACTGCACATTTTAAAAAAAAAATTTTTTATAGACCTTTATTTATAAATTTCAACATTTACAAACAGTTGAAAATAATAATCAAAGTGAAGTGAATTATATTTATATAGCACTTTTCTCTAGTGCCTCAAAGCACTTTACATAGTGAAACCCAATATCTAAGTTACATTTAAACCAGTGTGAGTGGCACTGGGAGCAGGTGGGTAAAGTGTCTTGCCCAAGGACACAACCACAGAGAGTAGGATGGTGGAAGCGGGAATCGAACCTGCAACCCTCAAGTTGCTGGCACGGCCGCTCTACCAACCGAGCTATAACGTCAAAGTACAAAAACAGTACAAAACAGTATAAAAAAACGTACAAAACAGCGCCAGGGGGTTGTAAATTCAAAGTAACTAAAATAGAATGCAAAAAAAATACATATATATAAAATAAACAAAGTGCAAAGCCATAGGCTCACTCAATCTTAGTAAATAACTTGAATTTGGAACATAGCATCATCGTTTTTCCAGCTTTTTGCTTGTTAGAGGTAGAGTTGTCAGAGTGAGTTGGTGACGAACCCCAAGATGCAGAGATGGAGGCAGGCATGGAGTGAGAAAACATGATTTAATTGAAATACTAGAACAAAACCGAACAAAAGGGTACAAACAAAAAGTGCGCACGAGGCGGATAACCAACTAAGAAAGCAAGCATGGGAGCTAAAAAATAAAAGGAGCTTAGCATGGAAGCTAGCAAAAACAGAACCGGGAACTGAAGTCGTTACATGTTGTAGGACGGATTAAAATACCAAATTATATTTTGAACGTCATTTTTAACACTGTGATTACCAGCGGAACTATTCATTACTTATCGTGTTAAGCAAATATTTATCTGAGAGCCAGATGCAGTCATCAAAACAGCCACATCTGGCTCTAGAGCCATAGGTTCCCTACCCCTGGTGTAGACCAACATCTAGCATTTTAAAGTGATTTTTGTCATGAAACTAAAGAAAAACGAATTATCGACAAAAATCGATAATAAAAAAATGTTGCAAACACACCGGGAACAGAAGTCGTTACATGTTGTATAAAGACAAATTGGAAGCAGGGAACAAAAAACAGTAAAAAACAATCATCTTTAACGAAAATATAGCTTATCGCTACGACAAAAGCGACATGTGGCAACGACAAATCAATAATCCAGCCCTGACTGGAACACAAAGCAGGTACAAATAGGAGTGGGCTGATTGACACCAGGTGTGGCCTATAGTAATTTTTTCACTACATACTTTTTACTTTTACTCAAGTAAATAATTGGGTGACTACTCCTTACTTTTACTTGAGTAATACATCTCTAAAGTAATAGTACTCTTACTTGAGTACAATTTCTGGCTATTCTCAGATGTCAACACACAAAAAAATGGTATTACTCGTTTTACCGGACGGAAACAAACATGCTCAAAGTCAGCGCTAATGGTGACCGGCAAAAGTACGAACAGTAAAAAGGGCGAGAGAAAACATCACAATTATGTTAACCTTTTACCGAAACATGTAAAGAAAAACAATTTCGAAGCAAATCATCAAAAGAGCCACATCTGGCTCGAGAGCCATAGGTTCCCTACCCCTGGTGTAGACCAACATCTAACATTTTAAAGTGATTTTTGTCATGAAACTAAAGAAAAACGAATTATCGACAAAAATTGATAATAAAAAAATGTTGCAAACACACCGGGAACAGAAGTCGTTACATGTTGTATAAAGACAAATTGGAAGCAGGGAACAAAAAACAGTAAAAAACAATCATCTTTAACGAAAATATAGCTTATCGCTACGACAAAAGCGACATGTGGCAACGACAAATCAATAATCCAGCCCTGACTGGAAGACAAAGCAGGTACAAATAGGAGCGGGCTGATTGACACCAGGTGTGGCCTATAGTAATTTTTTCACTACATACTTTTTACTTTTACTCAAGTAAATAATTGGGTGACTACTCCTTACTTTTACTTGAGTAATACATCTCTAAAGGGACGGCGTGGCGCAGTGGGATAGTGGCCGTGCGCAACCCGAGGGTCCCTGGTTCAAATCCCACCTAGTACCAACCTCGTCATGTCCGTTGTGTCCTGAGCAAGACACTTCACCCTTGCTCCTGATGGGTGCTGGTTGGCGCCTTGCGTGGCAGCTCCCTCCATCAGTGTGTGAATGTGTGTGTGAATGTGGAAGTAGTGTCAAAGCGCTTTGAGTACCTTGAAGGTAGAAAAGCGCTATACAAGTACAACCCATTTAAAGTAATAGTACTCTTACTTGAGTACAATTTCTGGCTACTCTACCCGTTTCCTTTTGCAAAGACATGAAAGGTCATCCGCAGACACAACAACAATCCCTTCCGACCAAGAGTGCACTCGCAGGCTGCTGGGTAATTACGGTCCTCTCGTCCGAGTGTTTGCCGTTTCGCTTTGCCTGCGCCGTCTCGAAAGTTAACAACCGCTCATTATTCACAGTTTGCCTTGGCGTTTGTGCGTCTCTGCAAATTACACGGAGGAGAGTGACAGCTCTCAGCGGCGAAAGGGGGCCGGGAGACCGGCCAGGGCTCCGGTAAGTGCGGCCCTAAATCACGGGAGGGGGGGACAGAGACGCTGACTTCAGCCCGGCAGACTGTTGACTTTGTGGCAAGGGCAGCGAAGGAGCTTGCAGACAAGGATATAGTGTCGTGCTAGCGCGCCCACAACAATAAACGCAGCGGCCGTAAAGTCTCCGTGATGAACTATTCTCAGATGTCAACAAGTCCGCATCCCATCAAAGAAAAAAGACCGTTGTGCAACAATCTCTCCGCTGCAGGAGGTCTGTGAAAAACAAGTCTATGGAAGCGGACCGACTTGATAGTTGCTTTGGGGAACGTGGAGGGATTTACGGCGGCGAGAGGACCAGGTAATGAAGCCCGGAGAGATGTTTACCGTCAGGTGTCGGGGATTATTACCCTGCAGGGGGGTGGAAGCGGGTCAGCTGTGTGGAAACAGGGTGTAGTCCTCTGACTCACAGGACGAGACAGCCATGTCGGTATCGAGGCAACAATTCCGATGACTTTTAAACGGTTTCATTACTTAGCCACGCACCATAACTTTCAAAGGGTGTGCGGCGTCGGCGTCTATCTTAGGAATAACATAGACTCTACAGACAACAGTGGTAATAAAAGATGCAACCTATGCTTGAAAGAGAAACTATTTATTATATATCATCCAGACCTGTCATCCCTCAACAAGCGCAGTCAAATCATTTCAACATGCCGCCAAAGACGGAAACACCTCCTAGGTAACACATGAGCCAATCACCACGCCCCTACGCCTGCCTGTACCCACCCACTCTGTGCCCTATATAAACCATTGTATGTTAATGTTTCCATTAAAATCTCCTGATGATTGAGGGAACCCCTTAATGAAACAGTTCTGTAGAGACGAAGTAGTCTTGTGATTTTTCCCACACCTATATATATATATATATATATATATATATATATAAGAAATACTTGAAAATATACTTTAAATAGTCCCATATTACAGACAAAGACCATGAAAGCAGGGTTTGCTTCGAAATTGTTTTTTTTTTACATGTTTCGGTAAAAGGTTAACATAATTGTGATGTTTTCTCTCGCCCTTTTTACTGTTCGTACTTCTGCCAGTCACCATTAGCGCTGACTTCGAGCATGTTTGTTTCCGTCCAGTAAAAAAACGAGTAATGCCATTTTTTTGTTTTGTTTGTTTCCAACATTTTTTTATTATCAATTTTTGTCGATAATTTGTTTTTCTTTAGTTCCATGACAAAAATCACTTTAAAATGCTAGATGTTGGTCTACATTAGGGGTAGGGAACCTATGGCTCTCGAGCCATATGTGGCTCTTTTGATGATTTGCTTCGAATTTGTTTTTCTTTACATGTTTCGGTAAAAGGTTAACATAATTGTGATGTTTTCTCTCGCCCTTTTTACTGTTCGTACTTCTGCCAGTCACCATTAGCGCTGATTTCGAGCATGTTTGTTTCCGTCCGGTAAAACGAGTAATACCATTTTTTTTGTGTGTTGACATCTGAGAATAGCCAGAAATTGTACTCAAGTAAGAGTACTATTACTTTAGAGATGTATTACTCAAGTAAAAGTAAGGAGTAGTCACCCAATTATTTACTTGAGTCAAAGTAAAAAGTATGTTGTGAAAAAACTACTCAAGGCCACACCTGGTGTCAATCAGCCCGCTCCTATTTGTACCTGCTTTGTCTTCCAGTCAGGGCTGGATTATTGATTTGTCGTTGCCACATGTCGCTCTTGTCGTGTCGTGTCATATCTTTGCAGCGTAGCGATAAGCTATATTTTCGTTAAAGATTATTGTTTTTTACTGTTTTTTGTTCCCTGCTTCCAATTTGTCTTTATACAACATGTAACGACTTCTGTTCCCGGTGTGTTTGCAACTTTTTTTTATTATCAATTTTTGTCGATCATTCGTTTTTCTTTAGTTCCATGACAAAAATCACTTTAAAATGCTAGATGTTGGTCTACACCAGGGGTAGGGAACCTATGGCTCTCGAGCCAGATGTGGCTCTTTTGATGATTTGCTTCGAAATTGTTTTTCTTTACATGTTTCGGTAAAAGGTTAACATAATTGTGATGTTTTCTCTCGCCCTTTTTACTGTTTGTACTTCTGCCAGTCACCATTAGCGCTGACTTCGAGCATGTTTGTTTCCGTCCGGTAAAACGAGTAATACAATTTTTCGTTTGTTTGTTTGCAACATTTTTTTATTATCAATTTTTGTCGATAATTCGTTTTTCTTTAGTTCCATGACAAAAATCACTTTAAAATGCTAGATGTTGGTCTACACCAGGGGTAGGGAACCTATGGCTCTCGAGCCAGATGTGGCTCTTTTGATGATTTGCTTCGAAATTGTTTTTCTTTACATGTTTCGGTAAAAGGTTAACATAATTGTGATGTTTTCTCTCGCCCTTTTTACTGTTTGTACTTCTGCCAGTCACCATTAGCGCTGATTTCGAGCATGTTTGTTTCCGTCCGGTAAAACGAGTAATACCATTTTTTTTGTGTGTCGACATCTGAGAATAGCCAGAAATTGTACTCAAGTAAGAGTACTATTACTTTAGAGATGTATTACTCAAGTAAAAGTAAGGAGTAGTCACCCAATTATTTACTTGAGTAAAAGTAAAAAGTATGTTGTGAAAAAACTACTCAAGGCCACACCTGGTGTCAATCAGCCCGCCCCTATTTGTACCTGCTTTGTCTTCCAGTCAGGGCTGGATTATTGATTTGTCGTTGCCACATGTCGCTCTTGTCGTGTCGTGTCATATCTTTGCAGCGTAGCGATAAGCTATATTTTCGTTAAAGATGATTGTTTTTTACTGTTTTTTGTTCCCTGCTTCCAATTTGTCTTTACACAACATGTAACGACTTCTGTTCCCGGTGTGTTTGCAACATTTTTTTATTATCAATTTTTGTCGATAATTCGTTTTTCTTTAGCTCCATGACAAAAATCACTTTAAAATGCTAGATGTTGGTCTACACCAGGGGTAGAGAACCTATGGCTCTCGAGCCAGATGTGGCTCTTTTGATGACTGCATCTGGCTCTCAGATAAATATTGGCTTAACATGATAAGTAATGAATAATCACAGTGTTAAAAATGACGTTCAAAATATAAAACATTCTTTTGTATTTTGATCCATCCTTCTGTTTTCAACCGCACCTGTTCAAGAAGGTGCATTAATGGTAGGAAGAATTGTATTCACTATCGCTTAGCTTCTGAATACCAATGTTATTAAAAAGAATAAGAGACTTATTATTCTCTAAAAATGTTGGTCTTACTTTAAAATGCACGCATTTAGTTGTATTCTTTGTTAAAACAAATATTATATGGCTCTCACGGAAATACTTTTTAAAATATTTGGCTTCCATGGCTCTCTCAGCCAAAAAGGTTCCCGACCCCTGGTCTAAACACTACATTGTGGGGACCTGTGAGATTTATTTGAAAATGTTAAAACTACTAAAAAACAGGACCATATTCTGCTTATGCGTATTTTCATTCCCTGTATTTATCTTTATTTTTCCAGGTAGTAGCTGTTATCAATAACTGTCGATGGATGCGATCACATTGACTATAAAGCCTCACGCTACATCCATGCTAGCGAGTGTTGGACTTTTACACTCTAAATTTGACGACTGCTGCAGTCTTTAAGGGAAAAAAAATAAAAAATCATAAAAAAGTGACACTTTTTACGTACATTGGCAGGAACGGTGGCAGAGGGGTTAGTGCGTCTGCCTCACAATACGAAGTTCCTGCAGTCCTGGGTTCAAATCCAGGCTCGGGATCTTTCTGTGTGGAGTTTGCATGTTCTCCCCGTGAATGCGTGGGTTCCCTCCGGGTACTCCGGCTTCCTCCCACTTCCAAAGACATGCACCTGGGGATAGGTTGATTGGCAACACTAAATTGGCCCTAGTGTGTGAATGTGAGAATGAATGTTGTCTGTCTATCTGTGTTGGCCCTGCGATGAGGTGGCGACTTGTCCAGGGTGTACCCTGCCTTCCGCCCGATTGTAGCTGAGATAGGCGCCAGCGCCCCCCGCGACCCCGAAAGGGAATAAGCGGTAGAAAATGGATGGATGGATGGATGGCAGGAATGTGTGGTAAATTTAAGACTTCCAAGTTTGTGCTCGCGAGAACATTAACACCCAAACCAAATACACACTGCAAGTGTGTAAACAAGTTTATTTATCGAGGAGCTGCACCAGAAAAACATGTCCACAACTTGGAATAACTCGGAATAAACGTGCTTCCGCGTCCTGTCAAAGACTGCATCTCACATCGAAACCACGACATTTTGAAGCGTCGCAATAATAACTGGTCACAAAGATAGCAGTGCTACTTTCATTTTAACACACAATTGCACTGTTGGCGGTTTTCTAAAGTTGCTGTTTCACACACAGGCAACTTTGACAAGCATTATGTTAACCATGCAGCTATAAAACGGTCTTCATCAGTTTTATTTTGGGTGTGATGTGTGTACAAACCCATGTTGTACACAAAGTACAGAGGTGATGAAATTTTTCCAGCTGACTGTTTACACTGCAAGTAAAATGTGATTTTTAATCAGACTCCTGTGTAAACGCGAATGTGGTCCCAATGTGGCCTCGACGTCCCTTGCATTCTAGTGTGATGTCGCTGCTACTACAACAAAATAAAATACAAGTTGTCACTCCTTAAAAATTAATGGGTTTTTTTCACGTGAAAGTAAAATAAATAATATAATGCATTAAAGGATGTGTATAGTGTAATATATTTGTAGTCTTTTTATGGCTGCTGCGTAGAGGGAACACAGATTTCAGGAGTGTATGAGAGAAAAAATTTCAGTAGTGTGTATGAGTGTTTCAGTAGTGTGTGAGAGAAAAAAATTTAGTAATGCGTATGAGTGTTTCAGTAGTGTGTGTGTGAGAGATAAACTACTGCAGTAGTGTATACAAGAGTGTTTCAGTTGTATGTGTGATAGAAAAAAATCAGTCGTATTTATGAGAGTGTTTCAGTAGTGTGTGTGAGATGGAAAACATCAGTAGTGTGTATGAGAGTGTATCAGTAGTGTATGAGAGTGTTTCTGTAGTGTGTGTGAGTGGGAAAAAATCAGTAGTGTGTATAAGGGTGTTTCAGTAGTGTATGTGAGTGTTTTAGTAGTGTGTGTGAGAGGAAAAAACATTTCAGTAGTGTGTATGAGAGTGTTTCAGTAGTGTGTGGGAGAAAAAAAATTCAGTAATGTGTATGAGTGTTTCAGTAGTGTGTGTGAAAGAAAAAAATGCAGTCGTGTGTATGAGTGTTTCAGTAGTGTGTGTGAGAGAAAACTACTGCAGTAGTGTGTGTAAGAGTGTTTCAGTCGTGTGTGTGATACAAAAAAATCAGTAATATTTATGAGTGTTTCAGTAGTGTCTGAGAGAAGAAAAACATTTCAATAGTATATATGAGAGTGTTTCAATAGTGTATGAGTGTTTTAGTGAGAGAAAAAAACTCAGTAGTATTTATGCGAGTGTTTCAGTAATGTGTGTGAGAGGGAAAACATCAGTAGTGTGTATGAGAGTGTATCAGTAGTGTATGAGAGTGTTTCTGTAGTGGGTGTGAGAGGGGAAAAAATCAGTAGTGTGGATGAGGGTGTTTCAGTAGTGTATGAGAATGTTTTAGTAGTGTGTGTGAGAGGAAAAAACAGTTCAGTAGTGTGTATGAGAGTGTTTCAGTAGTGTGTGAGAGAAAAAAACTCAGTAATGCATATGAGTGTTTTAGTAGTGTGTGTGAGAGAAAAAAATTCAGTTGTGTTTAAGAGTGTTTCAGTAGTGTGTGAGAGAAAACTACTGCAGTAGTGTGTACAAGAATGTTTCAGTCGTGTGTGTGATAGAAAAGATCAGTAGTATTTATGAGAGTGTTTCAGTAGTGTGTCTGAGAGAAGAAAAACATTTCAGTAGTATGTATGAGAGTGTTTCAATAGTGTATGAGTGTTTTAGTGAGAGAAAAAAACTCAGTAGTATTTATGTGAGTGTTTCAGTAGTGTGTGTGAGATGGAAAACATCAGTAGTGTGTATGAGAGTGTATCAGTAGTGTATGAGAGTGTTTCTGTAGTGTGTGTGAGAGGGAAAAAATTTGTAGTGTGTATGAGGGTGTTTCAGTAGTGTATGAGAGTGTTTTAGTAGTGTGTGTGAGAGGAAAAAACAGTTCAGTAGTGTGTGAGAGAAAAATATTCAGTAATGCGTATGAGTGTTTTAGTAGTGTGTGTGAGAGAAAAAAATGCAGTCGTGTGTATGAGTGTTTCAGTAGTGTGTGTGAGAGAAAACTACTGCAGTAGTGTGTATAAGAGTGTTTCAGTCGTGTGTGTGATACAAAAAAATCAGTAGTGTTTATGAGAGTGTTTCAGTAGTGTGTCTGAGAGAAGAAAAACATTTCAGTAGTATATATGAGAGTGTTTCAATAGTGTATGAGTGTTTTAGTGAGAGAAAAAAACTCAGTAGTATTTATGCGAGTGTCTCAGTAGTGTGTGTGAGAGGGAAAACATCAGTAGTGTGTATGAGAGTGTATCAGTAGTGTATGAGAGTGTTTCTGCAGTGTGTGTGAGAGGGAAAAAAATCAGTAGTGTGTATGAGGGTGTTTCAGTAGTGTATGTGAGTGTTTTAGTAGTGTGTGTGAGAGGAAAAAACATTTCAGTAGTGTGTGAGAGTAAAAATTCAGTAATGCGTATGAGTGTTTTAGTAGTGTGTGAGAGAGAAAAATTCAGTCGTGCGTATGAGTGTTTCAGTAGTGTGTGTGAGAGAAAACTACTGCAGTAGTGTGTATAAGAGTGTTTCAGTCGTGTGTGTGATAGAAAAAAAATCAGTAATATTTATGAGAGTGTTTCAGTAGTGTCTGAGAGAAGAAAAACATTTCAGTAGTATATTTGAGAGTCTTTCAATAGTGTATGAGTGTTTTAGTGAGAGAAAAAAACTCAGTAGTATTTATGCGAGTGTTTCAGTAGTGTGTGTGAGATGGAAAACATCAGTAGTATGTATGAGAGTGTATCAGTAGTGTATGAGAGTGTTTTTGTAGTGTGTGTGAGAGGGAAAAAAATTAGTAATGTGTATGAGGGTGTTTCAGTAGTGTATGAGAGTGTTTTAGTGGTGTGTGTGAGAGGAAAAACATTTCAATAGTGTGTATGAGAGTGTTTCAGTAGTGTGTATGAATGTTTCAGTAGTATGCGTGAGAGAGACAACATTTCAGTAGTGTGTATGACAGTGTTTCAGTAGTGTGCATGAGAGAGAAAAAATTTCACTAGTGTGTATGACAGTGTTTTGGTAGTGTGTGTGAGAAAAAAAAACTATAGTATTTATGAGTGTTTCAGTCGTGTGTGTGAGAGAAAAAACATTTCAGTAGTGTATGAGAGTGTTTTAGTAGTGTGTGTAAGAGAAACACATTTCGGTAGTGTGTATGGGAGTGTTTCAGTAGTGTGTGGGAGAGAAACACATGTTAGTAGTGTGTATGGGACTGTTTCAGTAGTGTTAGAGAAAACATTTTTGAGTAGTGTGTATGAGAGTGTTTCAGTAGTGTGTGTGAGAGACAAAAATAAGTAGTGTATATGAGAGTGTTTCAGTAGTGTATGAGAATGTTTTAGTAGTGTGTGTGAGAGAAAAACTTGTCAGTAGTGTGTGTGGGAGTGTTTTAGTAGTGTGTGGGGGAGAGAAAAAACATTTCAGTTGTGTGTAGGAGGGTGTTACAGTAGTGTGTGTGAGAGAAAATTAATTCACTAGCATTTATGAGCGTGTTTCAGTAGTGCGTGTGAGAAAAAAAAACATTTCAGTAGTGTGTATGAGAGTGTTTCAGTAGTGTGTATGGGAGTGTTTCAGTAGTGTGTGTGGGAGAGAGAAAACATTTCAGTAGTGTGTAGGAGAGTGTTTCAGTCGTGTGTGAGAGAAAACTAATTCACTAGTATTTATGAGAGTGTTTCAGTAGTGTGTGAGAAAAAAACATTTGAGTAGTGTGTATGAGAGTTTTTCAGTAGTGTGTAGGAGAATGTTTCAGTAGTGTGTGAGAGAAAAAATCAGTAGTATTCATGAGTGTTTAAGTAGTGTATGTGAGAGAAAAACATTTCAGTGGTGTGTATAAGAGTGTTTCAGTAGTTTATGAGAGTGTTTTAGTAGTGTGTGGAAGAAAAACATTTCAGTAGTGTGTATGAGAGTGTTTCAGTATTGTGTGTGAGGGAAACACATTTCAGTAGTGTGTATGCGTGTTTCAGTAGTGTGTGATAGAGAAAACATATCAGTAGTGTGTAGGAGTGTTTCAGTATTGTGTGTGAGGGAAACACATTTCAGTAGTGTGTATGCGTGTTCCAGTAGTGTGTGATAGAGAAAACATTTCAGTAGTGTGTAGGAGTGTTTCAGTAGTGTGTCTGAGAGAAAAAAAACATTTCAGTAGTTGTTTATGAGAGTGTTTCGGTAGTGTGAATGAGAGTGTTTTAGTAGTGTGTGTGAGACAAAATCATTTCAGTAGTGTATGTAAGAGGTAATTCTGAATAATGTCCCTAACAGCCCCTCATAGACATCAGTGTGGATCTATGCAAGCTTTATTTTTCAACTCGCATGCGAGCAAAGGCGCCACAGCGTTAATTCCCGTCCTTCAACAATCGCTATTTCTTCAGAAACAAAATATATATTCCTATATAACAAATGGACTGTTATCTGCGCACTATTGACAAGTGATGCCCCGAAAAGTCGGTCGTCTGAAATACTTTGCTCACCGAAAACCGGTGGCGACTGAGTGACGTAGCTCGCCCAAAGCTGACGAAAAAGTCACATTGCGTTTAGAATGAAGTCACACTTGAAAATACCAAATTGTGGCATGAATCTGAGGCCAAAAGGTCAGATTTGAAGCACTTTCGAGTGTTTAAACTGGCAAAAAAACAACAGAATTGTGTCACTTAAAAGCAAAGAAAAAAATCAGATTTGGAGTGCAGTGTAAACTAAGGTTTGAATCAAGATTATTTCCGGTGCCAGAAGTGATGTGATCTGACGTCAAGATAATGCACAATGTATGAGTCAGCTACTGTAATAGGAACAACGACTTAATATAAGAGCATCAATATGTCCTCTGGGAAGCAAACTTAAATAGATCACATTGTTTTGATCCGTAATCCATCACAGCCTCTCTCATTCATCTCAAACACATCATTTCTATGGCTGATGTTCCCAGACTATCCACTTTATTTATGGTTGACATTATAGAAGAAAGTGCATAATTTATGGCTGCTAAATGAATGCGCTACCTTCCCTCCATGTGCCGTCTGCTTTCTCAGGGACAGATCCAAAAGCCAGATAGCCGCACGCCAAAACTATGGAGCAATCCCACTAACAGCCCAGAGCACCGTTTGATTTATGACGGCAAATTAAAAAGGATAAAAAATTCATGACGGCAATTTGCGGGCAGTCATAAAACTATTATAGAACTTTGAAGTGGCGTTTTGTCCTTTTTTTTTGCGTGAAACCGATGCAACGTGGGCTAAAGTTGTGGAAAGGCACCAGCAAACTTTGATGCAGAATTGGAAGTAAAAATTAAAACAAATATCCTGACTTCCGTCCTGCCACTTTGCGAGGTGGCTAAATATTCCCCTCTGCGTGAAATCGATGCCCTGAGTGGCGTTTGAGTAGAAGGCACGCCACTGCGGACTGAAAGCCCATCCTTGACTGACAAATGATATATTAAGCTTTCAGTCAGCTCGTGGGTCGGGGGGGGGGGGGGGGGGGGCATGCATGCCAGTTACCTGCTAGGGTACAAACTCCACTTGTCAATCTGTATTGGCAGGTCCCCACAACGTCTGAAATGTTAAAAGCCTCCTCGTGTGTGTGTGTGTGTGTGTGTGTGTGTGTGTGTGTGTGTGTGTGTGTGCGTGCGTGTGCATGCGTGCGTGTGTGTAGGGTACAAAGTCCACTTGTCAATCTTTATTGGCAGGTCCCCACAACGTCTGAAATGTTAAAAGCCTCCTCTTGTGTGTGTGTGTGTGTGTGTGTGTATGTATGTGTGTGTGTGTGTGTGTGTGTGTGTGTGTGTGTGTGTGTGTGTGTGCGTGCGTGCGTGTGTGTAGGGTACAAAGTCCACTTGTCAATCTGTATTGGCAGGTCCCCACGCTGTCTGAAATGTTAAAAGCCTCCTCGTGTGTGTGTGTGTATGTGTGTGTGTGTGTGTGTGTGTCCGTGTGTGTGTGTGTGTGTGTGTGTGTGTGTGTGTGTGTGTGTGTGTGTGTGTAGGGCAGAGAGTCCACTTTTCAATTTGTATTTGCAGGTCCCCACACCTTCTGAAATGTTAAAATCCTCCTTGTGTGTGTGTGTGTGTGTGTGTGTGTGCGTGTGTGTGTGTGTGTATGTGTGCGTGTGTGTGTGTGTGTTTGTCTGTGTGTGTGTGTGTGTGTGTAGGGCACAGACTCCACTTTTCAATTAGTATTGGCAGGTCCCCACACCTTCTGAAATGTTAAAATCCTCCTTGTCCGTGTGTGTGTGTGTGTGTGTGTGTGTGTGTGTGTGTGTGTGTGTGTGTGTGTGTGTGTGTGTGTGTGTGTGTGTGTGCGTGTAGGGTACAAACTCCACTTGTCAATCTGTATTGGCAGGTCCCCACGCTGTCTGAAACGTTAAAAGCTCCTCGTGTGTGTGTGTGTGTATGTGTGTGTGTGTGTTTGTGTGTGTGTGTCTGTGTGTGTGTGTGTGTGTGTGTGTGTGTGTGTGTGTGTGTGTGTGTGTGTGTGTGTGTGTGTGTGTGTGTGTGTGTGTGTGTGTGTGTGTAGGGCATAAACTCCACTTGTCAATCTGTATTGGCAGGTCCCCACACCGTCTGAAATGTTAAAAAGCCTCCTCGTGTGTCGTGTGTGTGTGTGTGTATGTGTGCGTGTGTGTGTGTGTGTGTATGTGTGTGTGTGTGTGTGTGTGTTTGTGTGTGTGTGTAGGGCACAGACTCCACTTTTCAATTAGTATTGGCAGGTCCCCACACCTTCTGAAATGTTAAAATCCTCCTTGTCCGTGTGTGTGTGTGTGTGTGTGTGTGTGTGTGTGTGTGTGTGTGCATGTAGGGTACAAACTCCACTTGTCAATCTGTATTGGCAGGTCCCCACGCTGTCTGAAACGTTAAAAGCCTCCTCGTGTGTGTGTGTGTATGTGTGTGTGTGTGTGTGTGTGTGTGTGTGTGTGTAGGGCATAAACTCCACTTGTCAATCTGTATTGGCAGGTCCCCACACCGTCTGAAATGTTAAAAAGCCTCCTCGTGTGTCGTGTGTGTGTGTGTTTGTTTGTGTGTGTGTGCGTGTTTGCTGGGGTACTTAGATGGATCAGTCAAGAGGCGGCCATGAATCAGTGTCAGCCGTCAATGTCACAGCATCTATAAGTGTATACGTTAGGCCTTGTGGGCACATGCCTCCTGTTTCATGGCGGACACCAGACAACGGCAGCATATGACATCAGCCGACAACTGACCTTCATAGGCGAGAAGAATTGACCGCCTGTTGTTGGACCAGATACAGCGCGACCTCTCGTTGTCGTTAGGAAAAATTGTGACGCAACAATGGTAAAACAATCTTCACACGTAAAATTCCGTACCGTATTTTGCAGACCATATCTTTTTTTCATATGTAAGGCGCACCAGATTATAAGGAGTCATATTATTATATTCTTTTTTTAAATGTAAAACACTTCCTTGTGGTCTACATCCGTGCTGTTCAACCACCTTGTTGCGATTGTGCCGTGAGATACTGTCTGGTGTGCCGTGAGAAATTATGCAACTTCACCTAATTGGTCCCAAAAATATTTTTTGCAAATCAATAATTAGAATCTGCAAATAAAGTGCCGTTGGGAGGCAGTGTGCAGGCAAAAAGGAATGTACTGCTTAAAACAAAAATCAACAAAAGGGAAAAGTAAAGGCAAAAGCTATGCAAATTGAAAATAAAACTGAACTGGCTACAAAGTAAACAGAAACAGAATGCTGGACAACAGCAAAAACTCCCAGCGTCCACAAAGTACTTCCGTTCTTGACATGACTATCAACAATGTGCACACAAAGAATGATAGCAACAATGTAAATAGTCTTGCATGCTAACACAAACTAGGTGTGCGGAATAGCGCTCGAAGGAAGACATGAAACTGCTACAGGAAAACACCAACAAAACAGGAAGGGCCACCAAAATAACAGCGCAAGACAAGAACTAAAACACTACACACAGGAAAACACCAACAAACTCAAAATAAGGCACAACGACATGGTTGAGTTTCATTTGTTAATGTTTTCTGCTGGTGGTGTGCCTCTGGATTTTTTTAATGAGAAAAATGTGCCTTTCCTCAAAAAAGGTAGAAAAACACTGGTCTACATAGCATGTAATGGTGGTTTCTTTGGTCAATGTAGTGGCATAAAACACTGAAAGTGATTGTTCCTATAACCCCTTTGTTTCAAATGTTTGTTCCACTTGGGGCGCGGGCATCTTGTCTGACTCACACCTTTTACACAGCCTTCCTTGTCACGTATTCTTCCTTTTCCCGCTTTCCCTCCACTAATTCAAGCTGATCCAGCAGCGATATTGAAGATTGTTTTATTTACAATAATTAAGGAACAGAATACTCGGGAAACCAAATAAATGGTAGCTTATATGAAGCCGAGGTCTACAGACAGGTGAGGTCTACAGACAGGTGAGGTCAAAGACGGTATGCTGGTGCCCGACTGCCAATCACGCGCCCAGCGCGCTCCTGCCCCTTATAGGCCTGCGTGGGAACTTTTCACCACCTGTAAAGGGTGCACACTGACATACACGCATGAATCACTCAAAAACAATAAAATAAACATAAATTCAAGTATGGCCCTCTATTTGGCTCCTACACACCGGCCCCTGATTGATCTTTACAGACTCAATCACATTCATTAATTTAATGCAAAAAAAGGAGCCTATTCCATAATAAACAAACAAAAGGCAAAGTCTTGAGAGAAAATAAAGTATATACATTACGTCCCTTTGGCTCTCTCGTGGTCTGGTCTCCATGACTGACCAGTCAGCCATCAGCCTCCAGGATGCGGCACAGCTTGGTGATAGGCCTTTCGATGACTGAAGTCTTTGTTTGGAGCTTGACTGACCGGACCAGGCCTCCTCCATCTGGCCGAGTCTCCAGTACTCTGCCCAATGGCCAGGAGCCCCTTGGGGCTGTGGGGTCGACCACCAGGACCACATCTCCTGGCTGCAGGTTGTTCCTCACTTGGGTCCATTTCTGTCTTTCTTGCAGAAGCGCCAAGTACTCCCTTGTCCATCTGTGCCAGAAAAGGTCAGCCATATACTGGACCTGTTTCCAGCGGCGCCTGACGTAGAGATCCTTTTTCTCGAAGGTGCCCGGGGGAATGATGGGTTGAGTTTTTAAAAGGAGAATGTGGTTTGGGGTCAGCGGCTCTAAGTCCTGTGGATCTGGGGAGACTGTGGAGAGGTTTGCCTCTGCCTCGCAAAAGATGGTGTTCTGTCCACCAAGTGTGGTCCTGAAATTTTTAAGTTCCTTGTTCACATTGTAACTGTGTGAACGGGTCGCAGTTTGACCTGAGAGGAGTTCCTTTTTCCTTTTTCTTCTCGGGCTGTGGAGGCGCTGTTTGGCACTTGGGCGGTTGTTGGGTAGGTTGACCGTGGGTTTTCTGAAGGGTAATTTCAGGCTGTAGTGTCCGTCCTGTAGGACTGCCTCATTGGCTATCTCTAAAAACTGTTTTTCTTCTACTGATAGCTCAGTCCTCTCTTCTGACACTACCTCACTGAACTCCAGGTTATACTGGGAAATCGAAAGCTCCTCCAGATTTGCAACTGATATTGTGTTAACAGTTGCACTCACTGCCTCACTATTCCCACCTCTAAATGGCCCATTAACCACCCATCCCAATAATGTTCTCACTGCATATGGACCTCCACCATGGCTATTTATAACCTCCCATGGTTCTAACAGTTTTGGAGCATTTGTGCCTATTAACAGCTCCACCTTTGAACTGATGCTCGGGAGTATAACGTTGCCTAAATATGGCCATGGTGCTATGTCTTCCTGTTTGGGGATGCTGCTTGTGGAGACTGGCATTTCTTTCTGTGTGAAGACAACAGGAAGAGGTAGGAAATGATTGTTGTCCAGTGCAGACACTTCCAGCCCAGCTACCATGTGAGTTGGGACAGACTTTTTCTGATTCATAGTCCTTAGTAGGATATGGGTCTTTACTCCTTTTATGTTTAACTGGGACATAAGCTGTTCAGAACAGAAGCTAGCGGAGGATCCAGGGTCAAGGAGAGCATAAACTGATAGGACCTGACTGCCCTTCCCGGCCTTAACTTTGACTGGGACAATTGACAGAACAGTCTCTTGGTCCCCGGCCCCTATATGGCCACATAGCTCTGCTCCTGAGCTGCTTACATTTTTAGAGGGCTTTTCTACCTCTTTCGATACCTTGTCTTTTCTATCATAATGTAAGACACTTGGGTGAGATTTTTTACACAGTCGACATGTCTGACGATTTGGACAAACAGAACTTATGTGCCCTATTAAAAGACAGGCAAAGCACATGCCCTGGCTCTTTAGGAAACAAAGCTTGTCTCTGTGCTTCTTTTTAATGAACAGTCTACACAACTCTAATGGGTGTTTGTTTTTACAAAGTGGACAAATGGGCTCTGACTCAGACTCTGGCTTGGATTTCATTGGGCTAATAGCAATACTCGTGGCAAAACTACTACTAGCTGACATTGGGTGTTGCGGCTTTACAGAGGGTCTAGCGTTAGCCTTTCCTATGGCTGACTGCTCCTGTACCCTTAGCTCTCCAAAGACTGGATGGGCTGCCACACGAGCTTGCTTTTCTATAAAGCTAACCAGGTCTAAAACCCTCACCCTGCGGTTGTGCTCCTCCTGCTGCTCATAGGCTTTGTTGCGCCAGTTCTCCTTCAGCTTGAAGGGCAACTTGAACGCAATGTTTCTCATATTGGCCACTGTGTCCAGTTCGTCCATGTAGTCCGTGTCCTCCATGGCATTACAGCAGCTCCTGAGGAACATGGCGTACTCCTGCAAGGATTTGGAATCCTCTGCTTTAATTTGAGGCCAGGTCTGGACCTTATCTAGGTATGCACAGGCAATTTTAAAGTCATGACCAAAGTTCTCTTTTAATAATCGTTTGGCTTTCTGGTAGCCCCTGTCTGGTGACATATATTCACAACTTTTGATCAGTTTTTGAGCATGGCCCTTTGTGTACTGTATGAGAAACTGCAACCTGTCCTTGTCATTGTCTGTTTTACTTTCCACCATGTGTTCAAAGGAATGGATGAATGACTTGTACTCCAAGATGTTTCCATCAAAGAAGGGAACACTTCCTTGTGGGAGGGTGGACAGAAGCTGCTGTTTCACAAGCATCTTAGTCAGTTCATTTTGGGCTTCCAGAATTTTGATCAGCTGATTGTTCTGCGTTGAGCTGGGGGTGGCTTGTTGAGGTTGGAACTGGAAACTGGCAGGCATAGCTTGGTGAACGGGGGCCTGCTGGGTATAGAGACCGCCAGGCTGACCTGGGGCCTGCAGAGGTAGAACTGGGACCTGCTGCTGTTGAGCTGGTGCCTGCTGGGGTTGGGGTTGGAGTTGGAGGCTGGCATGCTGAATTGGGGCCTGCTGAGGTTGGAGGCTGGCATGTGGAACTTGGGGTATAGATGCGTCGAACAGAGTAGTGGGGAACTGCATCTGAACTCCTTCCTTGTGCCTAACCACTGGGCCTCCCACAGGTGAACCACACCTTGATGGATCAAATGCTGCCCCTATAACCGGTGCTGTCTGCCCCGCAGCATGCACCACTAAACCTTCTACTTCCTTCAAGTAGTTAATTTTAGCATTAGCCGCCTCTATTTCTGTTTTTAACTCCAAAACCTCTCTTTTTTTCCTGCACATTAACTCCTGTTCTTCAATATTATGCTTTTCCTGCAACCTTGCTGCCCTGGCTGTCAAAGCAGCTTTTTCCGCCTCCGCTCTAATCCACAATGATGAAGAGGAAATATTGGACGAACGTCCTGAACTGAAGGACTTGACTGATGCCTCCCTTCTTGACACTATGCCTGGGTGACCAGTTAGTTCATGCTTATATAAGCCGTCCGCCTCCTCTAAATTGTCCTTCAAATGACCAGTTATTAAATCACTGTCTTTTGATATAGCAATGTCCTCAGGTGGAGGAGCACAGGTGTGCGTTGAGGGATTTTCAAGATCTGATATCCATCGGGACACCTCAGCTTCAAAGGCATCTATTAGAGCAATTTTAGGCTGATACCATGTTTGGTCATCATCCCTTTGCTCATCTGGCTCTAAACCTTCAGAATATGATTTGTGTAGAGATTTAAATTCCATTACGAACTCATTAAACTTGCTCATATTTATTTTCACTTCCTTTAAAGCCTCTGCATCCACCATCAAATTGCGCACAATGTTCATTCGCCTTGTTATGTGTGACATTTTGCCTATTCTGGCGGCGCGCATACGAGAAGTCTCCTGCGCAATCGCCGTCATTTCCCCTCCTTCGGCTGAATTATTAGTTGACATTTTCCTCTTTTAAGCAACAAAAATCCTCCACTTGGTAAGCCAAAAAACGTTTACACTTCCAAGTGAATATAAAAAGTTCCAAAAATAATCTTTATCCTTTTTTGGGAATTAAATGTCCGTTCACGGGCCGTCGGGAGCGCGCGCGCAAGCCCGTCACCAAATGTTTGTAATGCAAACTTTAAAAATCATTACGCGGTGATCGCAGTCCCAAAAACAAACAATTCTTGCATGATAATGTCCAGAAAAAGTCACTTTATATTACCATGGAGTCCTTTTAACGAATGAGTTTGATGGTTTATCACAAACCTCATGAAAGAAGTCCTTTGTTCTCCTGCACCATGCGCGTTGGCCTTGCTTCCTGTTTGGTGCGCAATCCTGCCGGCTGTATTTCACAGCGCGTCTTTGACAACTTGTAGTGGCATAAAACACTGAAAGTGATTGTTCCTATAACCCCTTTGTTTCAAATGTTTGTTCCACTTGGGGCGCGGGCATCTTGTCTGACTCACACCTTTTACACAGCCTTCCTTGTCACGTATTCTTCCTTTTCCCGCTTTCCCTCCACTAATTCAAGCTGATCCAGCAGCGATATTGAAGATTGTTTTATTTACAATAATTAAGGAACAGAATACTCGGGAAACCAAATAAATGGTAGCTTATATGAAGCCGAGGTCTACAGACAGGTGAGGTCTACAGACAGGTGAGGTCAAAGACGGTATGCTGGTGCCCGACTGCCAATCACGCGCCCAGCGCGCTCCTGCCCCTTATAGGCCTGCGTGGGAACTTTTCACCACCTGTAAAGGGTGCACACTGACATACACGCATGAATCACTCAAAAACAATAAAATAAACATAAATTCAAGTATGGCCCTCTATTTGGCTCCTACAGTCAATATGTTGCATAAATTATGTTTTACAGATCATCTTCAAGTCGCTTTCTGACAGTCGCTTCCGGATACTCCGTTTAGAGGGCGATCTTATTTACGTAGCTCACCTTCGACTACGTCTTCTCTCCGTTATCTTTGTTGTAGTAGTGTAGCGTGCAAGGACAAGCATGGAAGAAGTGTCGAAAGATGGAGCGAACTGTTTTAAAGGAATTCAGACTTTACTTCCATGAATAACGGAGCAGCATCTTCTCATACGGAAACAACAACAAGGCCGGAAATGTGTCCCATGAAAAAACATCCGACCAAAGTCTCTAATAACTAAAGTTCCTTGGGTGTATAATGTAAACTCACTACATTGGTATGTTTTAGCGCTTTCATGGCCAGTTTACTGACAGATATAAATAGGAACTTTACACTACTTTATATTAGAAATGGCAATAGCGGAGGATGAATGTCCCATAACGAGAAGATAGAGAAAAATAAGAGCCTTATCGACTACGGTGTTGACACGGACTACAAAGGCGCCCACGTGCACAATTTTTCATGATTTATGCAGATCGCAAATGCAGATCAGCCAGTACTAGAAGGTAAGAACAGTTGCTTTTGTATAACATTCAAATCAAAGCACCAGATATGTCGTACCTTATACACACACCATATTAATACTTCTTTGTTTAATGTGCCGACAATCCATCATGCGTTGTGGCCTCATAGCTTGACAAAGTCGTACTAAAACATTTTGATGGATTCATGAGAACTGTGTAGAATGTTTTATATTTTCAATGGAACATATACAATGTTGGTGTTGTTGACTTGAGTCATATACACACATCTATGTATGACTGCCATCTACTGTTCACAATTATAATTACACCATATACCAAATAAAATAGCTTCGAAGTCGGTAAGCACAACCACAATCATGCCGTACATTAGGCACACCGGGTTATAAGGCAACACTGTCGATTTTTGAGAACATTTAAGTATTTTAAGTGAAGTGAAGTGAATTATATTTATATAGCGCTTTTCTCAAGTGACTCAAAGCGCTTTACATAGTGACACCCAATATCTAAGTTACATTTAAACCAGTGTGGGTGGCACTGGGAGCAGGTGGGTAAAGTGTCTTGCCCAAGGACACAACGGCAGTAACTAGGATGGCACAAGCGGGAATCGAACCTGCAACCCTCAAGTTGCTGGCACGGCCACTCTACCAACCGAGCTATGCCGCCTTATAGTCAGAAAAATACAATAAGATAGCCACTGCAGATGTCTACAACAATAATACATCTTGAAAATAACATAGAACAATAAAATAAAATAAAATAATAGGTGTTTTATACGTCAGTGGTACCTCAACCTAAAAGTGTCACATGGTGAATGTATTTGTTTATATCCTAACTCTTTCCTATGAGTGCTTCTTAAAGCGTTTTCAAAACTCTAGTCAGTCCATCTCGAAAAGCCAAAGAAAAAGCAAAACATGTCTGCAGAGTTAACCATTTTACGGCATTGATCCTGAGGACTAAGGAAGCCGAGATTGGAGTCCCCGTTTTTCCTAAAACGTTGGTCACTGTTCCTCCAAACGTGGCATATTTTTCTGAATAGCGTATTTCCTTGAATTGCGCCTGCTTAGAATTACTGCCGGGTCAAACTCGTCTCGCAAAATAATTAGCGCATGCTTAGCATTACCGCCGGCTCAGGATTAACGCCGGGTCAAACTTGTTTCGCAAAATATTATTTTTATTAGCGTATGTCTAGCATTTCCGCCGGGTCAAACACGTTTCGCCAAATAATTAGCAAATGCCTAGAATTTCCGCCGGGTCAAACTCGTCACGTCACGAGTGACACTTCACCTGTCATCATTTTCAAAATGGAGGAGGCTGATTTCAATTTGAAATCACATAAAGGGAAGAAGATTAGGAGCTATTCAGTCGGATTTAAGGTTCAAGCTATTGAATATGCTAAAAAGAACAGTAAGCAGATATGTTTTATTAATATACCGTAGCTGCGTGTGTCAAATATGAGTCATTAAATGACTCCCGCCTCCTGGTGGTAGAGGGCGCTAGTGATCCCTCTTGCGACTACTCGGCTGCAGAAGAAGTGACAACAAGCAGCAAGAGTGAGCAGCGATCCTTTATTTTTTCCTCTCGCTTGCACTTTTAACATGGAGGATTACATATCTAAAATAAAACAGTTTTCTAAACTGGACTTTCAACCGAAGCAGGAGGTAATAAAGGAAGATCTCCATCGAGACAGAGATACTTTTAAAACTGAAGAACGATAAGGAAGACTTCTATAAACAAGTTATCCATGCTTTTGATCAGAAGGAGCTGCACATGGACTTCATTTATAAGTAAAGGTAAGACCATAATAACGTTTTTTTTATTAAATGTGCTTTTCATGATGGTATTCTTACATCACACTCAAATTTATAAGCGCAGGCCTAAATTTACTACATGCCTTTGGTAAGCACCAGCAGTCAAACTGCACATTAAAGTCGGTGTTTAGGTGCGGGCAATGAATAACAAAAACCTGGCATGGGGGCAGCCTGAGGAAGCACGGCGTGGCCCCCTTCCCTCGACTCTGACGCCGTTGATTAGGGATGATTAATGGCGTGGAGGAACCGGGTAGGAAAGGTCATCTCCCGGGTTCTAGAGGGAGCAGCTACTTTGGGAGTAATTAAGACACTTGCACAAGCGTGATTAATACACGCTCTCTGGTGTTGAGCGCGGTAAACACGGCCAGCAGATGTTTGAGCTATGGACCGCCGGAAGTCTATTTTTATTATTGTGGTACTGCAGGATTCCTTAAAACCAGATATAGTCCGACATTGCCTGGAAATATTGTACATCAATAAAATACTTATTTATTTTCTAAATGCATTCATTCTTTTTATTTCTACATAAACTAATAGTATGTATATTAAACTTTAATATCATCATGCAATTATTATTATGTAATTTATTACACTATGTTTGCGGAAAAAAAATACTTGTTGCCTAACACACTTTATTTAAAAGAAATACATATAGAAAAATAATCCATCCCCTTGTTCATCCCCTGGGAGGTGAGGGGAGCAGTGAGCAGCAGTGGTGGCCACGCCCGAGAATCTTTTTGGGTGATTTAACCCTCAATTCCAAACCTTGATGCTAAGTGCCAGGTACCATGAATTGATTAACGTGGACCCCGACTTAAACAAGTTGAAAAACTTATTCAGGTGTTACCATTTAGTGGTCAATTGTACGGAATATGTACTGAACTGTGCAATCTACTAATACAAGTATCAATCAATCAATCAAAAGCCGGGAAGTGATGGGTCCCATTTTTGTAGTCTTTGGTATGACTCGGTTGGAACTCACAACCTACCGATCTCAGGGCGGACACTCTAACCACGAGGCCACAGAGTTGGTAGTACCCACTGTGGACTGGACTGTCACTGTTATATTAGATCCACTTTGGACTGGACTCTCACTATTATGTTAGATCCACTATGGACTGGACTCTCACGATTATGTTAGATCCACTATGGACTGGACTCTCACTATTATGTTAGATCCACTATGGACTGGACTGTCATTATTATGTTAGATCCGCTATGGACTGGACTCTCACTATTATGTTAGATCCACTATGGACTGGACTCTCACACTATTATGTTAGATCCGCTATGGACTGGACTCTCACTATTATGTTAGATCCACTATGGACTGGACTCTCACACTATTATGTTAGATCCGCTATGGACTGGACTCTCCCTATTATGTTAGATCCACTATGGACTGGACTCTCACACTATTATGTTAGATCCGCTATGGACTGGACTCACAATATTATGTTAGATCCGCTATGGACTGGACTCTCACTATTATGTTAGATCCACTATGGACTGGACTCTCACACTATTATGTTAGATCCAATATGGACTGGACTCTCACTATTATGTTAGATCCACTATGGACTGGACTCTCACTATTATGTTAGATTCACTATGGACTGGACTCTCACTATTATGTTAGATCCACTATGGGCTGGACTCTCACTATTATGTTAGATCCACTATGGACTGGACTCTCACTATTATGTTGGATCGACTATGGACTGGACTCTCACACTATTATATTAGATCCACTTTGGACTGGACTCTCACTATTATGTTAGATCCACTATGCACTGGACTCTCACACTATAATATCAGATCCACTATGGACTGGACTCTCACTATTATCTTAGATCCACTTTGGACTGGACTCTCACTATTATTTGAGATCCATTATTGACTTGACTCTCATATTATGTTAGATCCACTATGGACTGGACTCTCACTAGTATTTTAGATCCACTATGGACTGGACTCTCACTATTATGTTAGATCCGCTATGGACTGGACTCTCACTCTTATGTTAGATCCACTATGGACTGGACTCTCACTATTATGTTAGATCCATTATGGACTGGACTCTCACTATTATGTTAGATCCACTATGGACTGGACTTTCACTATTATGTTAGATCCACTATGGACTGGACTCTCACTATTATGTTAGATCCACTATGGACTGGACTCTCACTATTATGTTAGATCCACTATGGACTGGACTGTCATTATTATGTTAGATCCGCTATGGACTGGACTCTCACTATTATGTTAGATCCACTATGGACTGGACTCTCACACTATTATGTTAGATCCGCTATGGACTGGACTCTCTATTATGTTAGATCCACTATGGACTGGACTCTCACTATTATGTTAGATCCACTATGGACTGGACTCTCACTATTATGTTAGATCCACTATGGACTGGACTCTCACTATTATGTTAGATCCACTATGGACTGGATTCTCACTATTATGTTAGATCCGCTATGGACTGGACTCACACTATTATGTTAGATCCAATATGGACTGGACTCTCACTATTATGTTAGATCCACTATGGACTGGACTCTCACTATTATGTTAGATCCACTATGGACTGGACTCCATCATTTTAGATCCACTATCGACTGGACTCTCACTATTATGTTGGATCCACTATGGACTGGACTTTCACTATTATGTTAGATCCACTATCGACTGGACTCTCACTATTATGTTGGATCCACTATGGACTGGACTTTCACTATTATGTTAGATCCACTATGGACTGGACTCTCACACTATTATGTTAGATCCACTATGGACTGGACTCTCACTATTATGTTAGATCCACTATGGACTGGACTCTCACACTATTATGTTAGATCCACTATGGACTGGACTCTCACTATTATGTTAGATCCACTATGGACTGGACTCTCACAATATTATGTTAGATCCACTATGGACTGGACTCTCACACTATTATGTTAGATCCACTATGGACTGGACTCTCACTATTATGTTAGATCCACTATGGACTGGACTCTCACTATTATGTTAGATCCACTATGGACTGGACTCTCACTATTATGTTAGATCCACTATGGACTGGACTCTCACTATCATGTTAGATCCACTATGGACTGGACTCTCACTATTATGTTAGATCCACTATGGACTGGACTCTCACTATTATGTTAGATCCACTATGGACTGGACTTTCACAATACTATGTCGGACCCACTCGACGTCCATTGCATCCCGTCTACCCAAAAGGGGGATGGAGGTGGTTTACCCACATTTGTGGTACTCTCCAAGGTTTCTCATAGTCATTCTCATCGACGTCAAACTGGGTTGTGAGTATTTTCCTTGCCCTTATGTGGGAATATGAACTGTACTGTGCAATCTGCTAATAAAAGTTTCAATCAATCAATCACAAGCTCGGAGTGATAACTGAAGAGTCCTTTCGAGCGGAACCGCTATGGACCAGGAAGAATAGTCTCAACCCGCAGCACGAACGCAGCACGGCGTCATAACACGAACAATAACACACATGTCTACTGACAACTATTTGTTGAATACAAAACATTTGGCAAAGAAAAATCCATAAATTGGCTGCACCGTTTTATAAGCTGCAGGGCTCAAAGTGCGGGGGGAAAAAGTAGCATCTTATAGTCTGGAATATCCGATTATTATTATATTATATTGAGACCTCTAACTGTGTTGTGGCCCTCAATAAAGACACTTATGACACCCCTGCTTTAAACGTTGACTTAGCTTATGGTTTTATGAAACATTTTCAACAAAATGGATGAATTCATTTATTTATTTTCCATTTTAATGCAATCATTGAGTGCTTCACTTCCTGTTGTTGTTGCAAGATTAGTAACATATTTGAGCGCTTACCGTCTTTTTTCCCCAAAAAGTCTTCTCTCTGCTATCTCAGTTGACCACATGAAACAGTTAAAGCAGTTTGGGAGCGTCGTTTTGAAGACGAGCGAGAGCCGACCTCGGATGACCCCCGTCGCCCCGGAGGAGAACAAAAATAAAAATCAATCACCATCAACATGTCGCCGCCGCGTGATGGATGACAGCGCCACACCTGCTTTTGTGCAGAGTATCGATCATTGATAGGGATCGGGTCAGGTCGCACTGCGGTGATGTAACAGCCTGGCTAAAAATACTGTATGCCTTATTTTTGTTAATGGTGTCCCTTTAATAGATCATGTGACCTAATTTGTCATCAAGTGGGTCATACAGCAGGAAAGGAGTTCATATGGTCCCGTTTGTTGCGGTTTAGCTGAGACATGAAACGTGACAAAATTAGCCGCCAGATGCAGTAGTGTCGGATGTCTTAAAATGTGTTTTGTGGCAATTACGAGTGCCGCTTTCCATAATTTCCAGCAGACTGCATTGCAAGATAATAATAGTACTACTAATAATAATAGTAATAATAATAATAATAATAGGGGGCGGCATAGCTCGGTTGGTAGAGTGGCCGTGCCAGCAACTTGAGGGTTGCAGGTTCGATTCCCGCTTCCGCCATCCTAGTCACTGCCTTTGTGTCCTTGGGCAAGACACTTTACCCACCTGCTCCCAGTGACACCCACACTGGTTTAAATGTAACTTCGATATTGGGTTTCACTATGTAAAGCGCTTTGAGTCACTAGAGAAAAGCGCTATATAAATATAATTCACTTCACTTAAATAGATTTCATTTGTAAAAAGTCACTTTACATTGAGCAAACAACCTCAAACTGCTACAGTGTATTTAAAAAAAAATAAAAATAGTAATAATAATAATGATGATAATAATAAAAAGATAATAAAAATAAATACAAATAAAAACTAGAACAGCCTAATACAGGGGTCGGGAACCATTTTAGCTGAGAGAGCCCTGAAAGCCAAATATTTTAAAATGTATTTCCGTGAAAGCCATTTAACAATTTTTTAACAGTGAATACAACTAAAAGTGTGCATTTTTAAGTAAGACCAACATTTTTTATGAGTATAATAAGTCTCTTGTTCTTTTTAATAACATTGTTTTTCTGATGCTAACCAATAATAGATAAAATACTTTTTACCATTAATACCACTCCTTGGACAGGTGCGGTAGGAAACGGATGGGTGGATTAAAATGCATGAAAGGGTTTTATAATTTGAAAGATATTTTTAACACTGTGATGACCAGCAGAAATATTTATTACTTATTGTGTTAAGCAATGTCAGCTAAGATTTACTTAAGAGCCAGATGGAGTCATCAAAAGATCCACATCTGGCTCGACAGCCATAGGTTCCCTACCCCTGGCCTAATAGCTAGAACTAGTATGCATATATCTATAAAAAGGCTTTTTTTTTTAAAAAAAAAGAAAAAACAAGAAGGGTTTTAAGCCTTTTTTTAAAAGCATCAACAGACTGTGGTGCCCTCAGGTGGTCAGGGAGAGCGTTCCAAAGACTGGGAGCTGCGGAGCACAAAGCCCGGTCTCCCATAGTTCGTAGCCTTGTCCTTGGAGGTTGGAGTTTAGAGTGGAGGTTTTTTGGGGTTGGTGCACTAATTGCAAGTGTATATTGTGTTTTTTATGTTGATTAAATAAAACATAATGATAAATAAAATAAAAAATATAAGATTCTTCTGCGGCCCGGTACCAATCGGTGGTTGGGGACCACAGATGTAGACCACAAGGAAGTCTTTTACATTTAGGAAAAAAATCATAAAATTACTCCTTAAAAACCTGTAAAAGCTTAATGGCCACATGTGTGGACATCACCTTTTAGCTCTTATTTCCAAAATCGTGTACACTACCGAATTGGGGTCTTATGGCCACTTATGTGGGGGCATTATAGCTCGGTTGGTAGAGCGGCCGTGTCAGCAACTTGAGGGTTGCAGGTTCGATCCCCGCTTCCACCATCCTAGTCTCTGCGGTCGTGTCCTTGGGCAAGACACTTTACCCACCTGCTCCCAGTGCCACCCACACTGGTTTAAATGTAACTTAAATATTGGTTTTCACTATGTAAAACGCTTTGAGTCACTAGAGAAAAGCGCTATATAAATATAATTCACTTCACTTCACTTATACTTCCATCTTGTGGTGTCAGAAGGGTATAACATATAATGGAATTTGGGGGGGGGGAAAGTGTAAAAATAAGAATTAGCATGAAGTACACATTTGTGTACATATGGACTAAGTACATCATATGAAAAGATGATTCTTAGTTTCTATTCTAATTAGGGGTCCAATAAACCCAAATAGCAAAGATAAATAAAACAAATTAAAAAGCATGCAAACAAACTATTAATGACTATTAAGAGGCTATTAATGCGTCCTATAATCCGGTGCACCTTTTGTATGCAAAAAGACCTGAATCAATCAATCAATCAATCAATGTTTATTTATACAGCCCCAAATCACAAATGTCTCAAAGGACTGCACAAATCATTACGACTACAACATCCTCGGAAGAACCCACAAAAGGGCAAGGAAAACTCACACCCAGTGGGCAGGGAGAATTCACATCCAGTGGGACGCCAGTGACAATGCTGACTATGAGAAACCTTGGAGAGGACCTCAGATGTGGGCAACCCCCCCCCTCTAGGGGACCGAAAGCAATGGATGTGGAGCGGGTCTAACATGATACTGTGAAAGTTCAATCCATAGTGGCTCCAACACAGCCGCGAGAGTTCAGTTCAAAGCGGATCCAAGACAGCAGCGAGAGTCCCGTCCACAGGAAACCATCTCAAGCGGAGGCGGATCAGCAGCGTAGAGATGTCCCCAACCGATACACAGGCGAGCGATCCATCCTGGGTCTCGACTCTGGACAGCTAGTACTTCATCCATGGTCATCGGACCGGACCCCCTCCACAAGGGAGGGGGGGGCATAGGAGAAAAAAGAAAAGAAGCGGCAGATTAACTGGTCTAAAAAGGAGGTCTATTTAAAGGCTAGAGTATACAGATGAGTTTTAAGGTGAGACTTAAATGCTTCTAC
Source organism: Nerophis ophidion (assembly GCF_033978795.1). Lineage (NCBI taxonomy): Eukaryota > Metazoa > Chordata > Actinopteri > Syngnathiformes > Syngnathidae > Nerophis > Nerophis ophidion. The sequence continues at coordinate 74,282,534 of NC_084619.1, forward strand.
TGAGGAATAGACCCGCCCATCGACAGTGTGCCCTATGGTCCGAAGAATACGGTAAACACAATTGAAAAACAATATTTTCCCACTGACTTTGCCGCCTGGAAAAGTATTTCTTCCCCACCCGGACTTCTCGCTCCCTGTGGCCTAGGCTGTCATGTGATGGGATTAAGTTGACGGCGTGCATAGGACAGGTGTCACCACACTCCACTAAGCAAAGTGAACTCTCACTCTTTTTTTTTTTGGAACCGTCTGTGGGTGGTTGAACAGCCCGACCATTTCAGTCTTGAAATACTTGCATTATTGTGACAGGGAGCGCTGGTCCGAGTGATACCACCTCGGTGCAATTAGTCGTACGTGACTCGTGAAGATGCTCACCGAGGACCGCCGCTAATCGCTATTACAATAAGGTCTTCTACGTTAGCTGGGCTCTAATCGGCGCTGACAGCGGCGCCGTAATCACTTATTCACTTGGACTAAACTCACTATGAAAGCCCGGGGACTAACCTGCTCCATCTCTACCACTCTCAAGTATTTCAGTCAATTTCTTGACTTACCGAGTATTTAGGGACCGATTGTCCCTTTGGGACAGAGGACCCTATTGTATTTCTAAGGTTTTATTATTATTATTATTATCAAACTCACCATATTTGACACACACATCAGGACTGGCAAAAATTGCCATCCAATAAAAAAATCCAAACCCCAAAACTCAAAATTGTGCTCTAGTGCCTCCTAGGAAAAAACACAGACAAAACTAATCGTAACTTCCATTAGGAATGTCGTAGAGACATGAAACCAAAACTTCTCTGTAGGTCTGACTTAGACCAAGATTTCATATATTGACACCCTTCAACAAAAATCAACAGAAAATTGGTAAAAACCCCTTCAAAACAAAAGTTTCCGAAAAAATGTAATTTTTGCCTCTTTGAGCTGTAATTTAACCCCCTTAAAAAGCTTCAAAACTCACTAAACTGGACACACACATCAGGACTGGTGAAAATTGCGATCTAATAAAACAAAAAAAACAAAAAAACTCAAAATTGCGCTCTTTCACCCCCTAACAATAAAACAGACAAAACTGCACTTGGGAAGAAAACACAGACAAAACTGCTTGTAACGTCTGTTAGGAATGTTGTAGAGACATGAAACAAAAACCTCTATATAGGTCTCACTTAGACCTACGTTTCATTTGTTTACATCCTTCAGCAAAAATCAAAAAGAAGTTGGCAAAAACCCCTTCAAAACAAAAGTTTCCGAAAAAATGTCATTTTTGCCTCTTTGAGCTGTAATTTGACCCCCTTAAAAAGCTTCAGAACTCACTAAACTGGACACACACATCAGGGCTGGTGAAAATTGAGATCTAATAAAAAAAACAAAAAACCCCGAACTCAAAATTGCGTTCTAGCACCCTCCGAGGAATAAAACAGACAAAACTGCTCTTGGGAAGAAAACACAGACAGAACTGTTTGTAACATCCAGTAGGAATGTTGTAGAGACATGAAACAAAAACCTCTATGTAGGTCTCACTTAGACCTACATTTCATTTGTTGACATCCTCCAGCAAAAATCAACACGAAGTTGGCAATTACCCCTTCAAAACAAAAGTTTTGTAAAAACCCGTCAGCTTTTTTCAAACATTATCTCCTCTGAGCGCGTTTGTAATAGGAAATCAAATAGTGTATGTCCTTCGCTATGTGGTAGGTTCCTGCGGACATTATTTCCTTCTGCTGTTGACTATTTTTTCATACGATGTTGATCTGGAAATGTTTGTCTCCACATTTTGATGGTACGAACAGATATGTTGACATGTGGAGTAAGCACTCTTCATTCTCCGGCAGGTGACTTTTCAAATGATGCTACATATTAGCAGTAATGCTGCTTTTTGTAGCAACGCTTTAGCCCCACTCTTGACGAATTACAGTTGTCTGTTGGATATATTCCCGCTTGAAGCCAAACCACTGCCCGACGATGGACCCCCTGCTGTTTTTCTTTGGAATTAATTCTTCCTCCATTTATTACCAGATCAGCACCTTTTTTATCTCGTATTACTGCCCGCACCACAGCTAACGTTACCCAAGCTGCTACCTCTCAGCTCCGCGAGGGCGTATACGTATGTGACGTATGTAAGAAGGCGCGCTTGCTGTCTGTGACAAAGAGTGAGAAGAGCCTGTAGTGTAATGCCCGCAGCTAAAAGCAACTGCGTGAGAACGTATTCTCGAATATCCCGACATAGTCATTTTCTATATCACACAGACAAACCCGCGATATATCCAGAATATCGATATATGGCCCAGCCCTAGTCTAACACACAGCATCTCCTTCATCCTCAAAGTCAGTTAATGATTACACCAGCTCCTATGCTAAAGTATTCATGACAACCGCCAATTTGCATAGAATAAATAATCAGAACTTGAAATAAGATTAGAACCACTCTACAAAAGAGATTCCAGAATAGAACCAAAGCCACAAGCTGACGGTTTATCCATCCATCTTCATCCGCTTATCCGAGGTCGGGTCGCGGAATCCCGAGGCGTTCCCAGGCCAGCCGGGAGACGTAGTCTTCCCAACGTGTCCTGGGTCTTCCCCGTTGCCTCCTACCGGTTGGACGTGTCCGAAACACCTCCCTAGGGAGGCGTTCGGGTGGCATCCTGACCAGATGCCCGAACCACCTCATCTGGCTCCTCTCCATGCGGAGGAGCAGTGGCTTTACTTTGAGCTCCTCCCGGATGGCAGAGCTTCTCACCCTATCTCTGAGGGAGAGACCCGCCACACGGCGGAGGAAACTCATTTCGGACGCTTGTAGCCATGATCTTGTCCTTTCGGTCATAACCCAAAGCTCATGACCACAGGTGAGGATGGGAACGTAGATCGACCAGTAAATTGAGAGCTTTGTGCTCCGGCTCAGCTCTTTCTTCACCACAACGGATCGATACACCGTCCTCACTACTGAAGACGCCGCACCGTTCCACCGGTCAATCTCACAATCCAGTCTTCCCTCACTTGTGAATAAGACTCCGAGGTACTTGGAGTACCAAGTTGACGGTCCTAAACACAAGTGTTCAGCTTCAGTGTTGGCCAGTAAGGATCAGGAGAAGGCGGATTCGCCCCCAAGTCCAGCTGGACATGATGGCCAAAGAAGAACTTGGAGAAGCGTGTGGAGGGGAGTGTAGACGGGTGGCCAATGAGGCAGCTCGCCTTCGCCACACTCCTCAAACATAACCACTTGTCCCTGGTCTTAGGCATCTCTCAAAGATGTTCTGCATTCCTTCTAAGTTGGATCCACAAGATTTACGCTCGGCAGCTGTCTTCTCCTGACACACTGGTGGACACCCCCGCGTCAGTGTCTACTCCGCCTAATTGAAAGTGGCTTCCAACATCAGGCCCGCAGTCCGCCACCTTGGCTGCACGTCAACAAACACCAGCCTAGCCCCGAGCTGACAGTCGACTGGCAGACCAGGCACGCCGAAGCCGGGAGACCTCGTGATACGGAGAAGACGAAGACAAAAGGGATGGGCTCCATATGGTCCCTGAATATCAGGCTTCAAAAGAAAGGGGGCGGTGGGAGCGAGGGGGGGGGGGTTTAGAAATCGAATGGAACCGTGAAGAGAGTCGGGGTGACAGCGCCAAGAAGCAAGCAGCATGGAAACGGGAGCGGGGCCAACACAACACAACACTCACTGCGTGCTGACAACACCCGTTTGTGACAAACTGGCTCGGACAACCCATCCCCAATCATAAAATTACAACTTTTATCTTTTGTTATTGTCATCTTTCTGCTTGACGTGGAAAAAGGTCGGAGGTATGTAGAAACAGTTTTAGCAGCTCGTTCATCAACCGCCGGTCCTGTTTTCTCTGCATATTTGGACTATCTGGAAAAGCGGTCCACGCCCCCCCCCCCCCCCCCCTCCTCCTTCTCAGGCAATAGACAGAAAGCAGGACTTCTCACTTCCTAACACAAAGTGCACACAAACGTTGGCAGCCCATTTCCTGTTGGAGCTCCGCGCGTCCTCCCTTTGTCTGATCCAAGTTCCGTTCAACCGCTGTCGTTGCAATTGTTCGGCAACAGAAAAATTATAATCCAGCTGTCAACGATGACAGCGTGTTGGAAAACCTGGATAATGGATAATGTAGGGCCCTGAAATTCCAATCAGGCTACTTAGCGCCAACTAAAACCATTACTGAAGTCTTACCCCCCCCCCCAAACCCCCAACCCCCTACCCCCCAGCTTTTGTAAGGAAATCAATCCGACTAACCACGACGTCTCCGACCATCTACCCATAATCCATCGCAGGGAACATGACTGACATTTTGACTAGTTTGGTGGAGCGTTTTTGAGGCCGGTCCCTTTAATCAGCACTCTGACTCACTGACCGCTTTGATGCAGGAGTTATTTCCACTGGTAATTAACCTTAAAAAATAAATTGAATCTTTTTCTGTTTTCCATGTGTGCCATTAAAGAAACAACAGAGCCTGTGTTTAAATGTATAAAATGAAAGTAACGTTTTTCACTGTCTTTGTGCCTTTTTATGCATTGAAATTAAAACGGACGGAAATTTTGGGAAATCCCGGTTTGCTTGTTTCTTCTTGTTTTTTTTATCGATTATCTTCTTTTGGGCTGGGCAACGATTAAAAATTTTAATCGAAGTTAATCGCACTATTAATCGCGATTAACTGCATTGTATACACAAAGCCCAATAATGAATTCAAAAGTAGTGTGTAGTGCACCTTTTATTGGAATATTCTCCCACATGAACAAAAGCGCCAAAACATTTGTTGTGCAAGCACAATTTAAATCAGTCCTTGTTAAACAGTAGCAGTTAAATAGCATATTTGATGAAAATCAACTGCAAAAATGTAAATACAAATATTTAAGCTTATTGCCACTGCCAGGGTATTTAAGTTATCCTGTTTGTTATGGAAAATAAATATAATCTACATACAAATCTCTGAGCCACAATCATAACATCTGAACAGGCAATTTCTGAGGTAACAGCAGAAACATTTTTTTCCATCAGGGATCTTATGTTAAAAAACCTATATTATAGGTAGTGGGCTGTTTTAGGGAATTTTGGATCAAATGATCCGTAGTAGCAATATTAATAATGTTGTGTTTATTCTGCGTAGTGCACTTAAAATAATTATGACCATATCTAGGAATTGATATGATGGGAATTTTGCTTGGTGCTTTGATAAACTGAAGGCATCATATACATGGTACTATATTGTGATGTTATGAGCCAGGGAAAAAAAGAACTACCCTACCCAGCATGCAACAGGAGTGAGGAGCATGCGCGGTAGCCCGGTATAGGTTGTGTCGCCATGACGGCATCTTGTATGTTGTGATATGCACGCTCTGAAAGCAAACGTTAAGAACTCAGCCAACACTCCTGGTCTCCATCCATCCATCATCTTCCGCTTATCCGAGGTCGGGTCGCGGGGGCAACAGCCTAAGCAGGGAAACCCAGACTTCCCTCTCTCCAGCCACTTCGTCTAGCTCTTCCTGGGGGATCCCGAGGCGTTCCCAGACCAGCCGGGAGACATAGTCTTCCCAACGTGTCCTGGGTCTTCCCCGTGGCCTCCTACCGGTTGGACGTGCCCTAAACACCTCCCTAGGGAGGCGTTCGGGTGGCATCCTGACCAGATGCCCGAACCACCTCATCTGGCTCCTCTCGATGTGGAGGAGCAGCGGCTTTACTTTGAGTTCCTCCCGGATGGCAGAGCTTCTCACCCTATCTCTAAGGGAGAGACCTGGAAACTCATTTGGGCCGCTTGTACCCGTGATCTTATCCTTTCGGTCATGACCCAAAGCTCATGACCAAAGGTGAGGATGGGAACGTAGATCGACCGGTAAATTGAGAGCTTTGCCTTCCGGCTCAGCTCCTTCTTCACCACAACGGATCGGTACAACGTCCGCATTACTGAAGACGCCGCACCGAGCCGCCTGTCGATCTCACGATCCACTCTTCCCTCACTCGTGAACAAGACTCCTAGGTACTTGAACTCCTCCACTTGGGGCAGGGTCTCCTCCCCAACCCGGAGATGGCATTCCACCCTTTTCCGGGCGAGAACCATGGACTCGGACTTGGAGGTGCTGATTCTCATTCCGGTCGCTTCACACTCGGCTGCGAACCGATCCAGCGATCCATTATTCATAAATAGACAGACAACACATATACTCCGCTGCTTCACAGGCCGCTGGATGTAGCCGGCAAAGTATTCCATGCTAGCTAGCCGCTCTAGCAAGCACGCCTCATTCAGTCCAAAACGGCCCGATCTATCCACATCCAGAATTGTCTGGCGGTCGTAAGTGATCCGGAGTGACCACGCTGTAAGCCAGCCATGACATTTGCAGAATTGTCCGGTATTTTTGCCAAATGTTGCATCTTTTTACCAAGAGCCCCTCCACGCCATCTTGTTAAGAAAAGGCGTTAACAAAATAAAAGCATGTAAACAACGTACGCAAATGTGCGATAAAATAATAGTCGGCGTTAATAGATTGATGAGTTAACGCGTAATTAACGCATTAATCTGCCCAACCCTAGTTTCGGAGCAATTTGACCACAACTTATTTCCACAACCATGTTGAAAGAGATGTATCGGACATCAAACAATGACCTTTCCACTTCAACTTAAAGACAGCTTAAGTCCATACCAGAAGGCTATTAATAAATAGGTTTGTGTTGTTCATACTTATCATTTGATCAAGCCTTTTCCAACACTCCACACGACAAACTTAAATCAGGTATGGGTTGGAGCGGCACGGCTCGGTTGATAGAGTGGCCGTGCCAGCAACGTGACGGTTCCAGGTTTGATTCCCGCTTCCGCCATCCTAGTCACTGCCGTTGTGTCCATGGGCAAGACACTTTAACCACCAGTGCCACCCACACTGGTTTAAATGTGACTTAGACATCGGGTTGCACTATGTAAAGTGCATTAGAGAAAAGCGCTATATAAATATAATTCACTTCAAAACTCACTTCACTTGTGTTGATATCAGCTCAATATCGGTACTCGGCAATACTCAAGGCTCCAATATTGGTATCGTTTATGACGAGTAAACGTTGTATCTAGAAACGTAGATCACTGAAATGACTTAAAACCCAACTAAAAAGCCTATTATTTTGATCGACAATTGATTATTAATTATTGATCATCCACAAATTAAAAAATAGCCTGGAAGTTGAAAAAAATTGTCACATTTTTTTTTTTGTGGGAATATTTTGTGAGAATTTTTTGATTTTTACAGTTGGAGTAACAAAGGAATGATCTTCTTTGCCCGGAAATTAAATTAAAAATAAGTAACACAATTCCCTGGTCAAAAATCACTATGGCACTAAAAAAAAAAAGTAATGCAAATATACGAATAAGCATTTTTTTGTCCAGTTTTATTTTTTGGTTCAGTGCAACAGCTTTGCTGGATTCCTCAGACCTGGGGGAGCATGGCGGGAGTTCTCCGGTGATGTGGTTGTGTTCACACTTGCAGCGCGTACGCCTGACAAAAGCCGAGTGAAACGCTTTGATCTCCACGCCTCAGTAAGTCAACAGCGGCCAAAAGGTTCAAGCGAAGGTCGACAAAGTCATCTGATCATCACGACCCTTGAGCAGGTTTTTTTTTTTTTTCCTTGACAGCCGTGTGGCTCAAACAGGTTAAATGTCACCCAAAGTTCAAGCTGTCCGAAAACAAATGGCAAGATAAGACGTGTTCCCGAAATTTGAACGCTGAAACTTCATAGCAGAACATATTTACTGGATAACCGTGGTTTTAATTTTTTGGTATTTAACACAATAAATGTGCAACTAATAAAGCATATTTCCGTGAATTGGACAAGCAGGCAAAATAAACAACTTGCCCTCCAAATCAACAGGGGGCAGCATTTCTGCAGAAAAACACTTTAATAACCCAATGACTTAGACTTGGACAAACTTTATTGATCCACGAGAGGAATTGTTCCACACAGTAGCTCAGTTACAACGGATGGACAGGGTAAGGATGGAAAGGATAATGCAAGTATAAAGAAGGCTAAAAATGTACCAAAGTAGCAATATAAAATAACATATGTATTTTTAACATATTGTATATCAGGGTTTCACGCAGCGTTTTTTTGTTAAGGCGGCCGCTTTAACAACAAATAGCCACCGCCTAAACTAAAATGTTGAAAAAAAAAATATATATATATATATAAATAAATTATTATGTTAGATCCACTATGGACTGGACTCTCACTATTATGTTGAATCCACTATGGACTAGACTCTCACACTATTATGTAAGATCCACTATGGACTGGACTCTCTCACTATTATGTTGGATCCACTATGGACTGGACTCACACTATTATGTTAGAAGATCCACTATGGACTGGACTCTCACACTATTATGTTAGATCCACTATGGACTGGACTCTCACTATTATGTTGAATCCACTATGGACTGGACTCTCACTATTATGTTAGATCCACTATGGACTGGACTCTCACACTATTATGTTGGATCCTCTATGGACTGGACTCTCACTATTATGTTAGATCCACTATGGACTGGACTCTCACACTATTATGTTAGATCCACTAGGGACTGGACTCTCAATATTATGTTTGATCCACTATGGACTGGACTCTCACTATTATGTTAGATTCACTATGGACTGGACTCTTACACTATTAGATCCACTATGGACTGGACTCTCACTATTATGTTAGATCCACTATGGACTGGACTCTCACACTATTATGTTAGATCCACCATGGACTGAACTCTCACTATTATGTTAGATCCACTATAGACTGGACTCTCACTATTATGTTAGATCCACTATGGACTGGACTCTCACACTATTATGACGGATCAACTATGGACTGGACTCTCACTATTATGTTAGATCCACTATGGACTGGACTCTCATTATTATGTTAGATCCTCTATGGACTGGACTGGACTCTCACTATTATGTTGGATCCACTATGGACTGGACTCTTACTATTATGTTAGATCCACTATGGACTGGACTCATACTATTATGTTAGATCCACTATGGACTGGACTCTGTAGCACATTGAAGTTGTTTGCTCAATGTAAAGTGTTTTTTTTACAAAAAAATATATCATTATTAATATTATTATTATTATTGAGGAGAGGGAAGTCTGGGCTTCCCTGCTTAGGCTGCTGCCCCCGTGACTCGACCTCGGATAAGCAGAAGAAGATGGACGGATGGATTTGTCATCATCGGTCGCCGATATGGTCGTGCAACTTTGATTCTTCCGCTAATAAGGCTAGGCGCAACGTACGACCCAATTAGGGTCCGATGACGAGCGTTTAACGAGCTATTAATAGCCAAATGTGCCGCTCGTGTGCTGTGGAAATAAAAAAAAAAACTTCTGACACTGAGCAGCGACAAGCAGCAAGTCCATGTTTGGATCACAGATCCCAACATTTTGCAGGGTCAGCAGTCTTCACAGGAGGGAGACGCCATCATAACACAGCTGTGTGCCGACACAAAGGACAAAAGAGGATCCAATTAAAGTCGTAGACCATAGGGCCGTGTCTGCCCGGCTCGTCTTGGACAGGACGAGGTGTAATGACGCCTCCTCTTCTGACAACACGCGCCATTGTTTTCCAGAACGCCGCCTTACTTCCTGGCGCGCGTTATTTTTACAGCCGTCAGTCTGCTCCCGCTCATCCGCCGCCCCTGCTTATCATAACAATCCTTAATAACTGTCACTCGCGGACGTCCGCGGAACAAACTCATCGCCTCATTACCACGTGGCGGCCGTTTGTTCCTTTTGGCGCCGTACTGCTCGCGTCACACACACACACACACACACACACACACACACACACACACACACACACAGACGGCCAATTACTTTGCTGCAATGGGATCGCATTAATCAAAGCTTAACAAGGTGGCAAATTTGAAGACATCACATGGCAGAAGACGCCATGACTAATAAGTCGGGAGGTGCGCCGAGTCGGGGATTTATGTGGGAATTTGGACCGTCCAAATCAGAAGAACGCAAACGAACGAGAAGATCAATCAATCAATCAATCAATCAATGTTTATTTGTATGTCCCTAAATCACAAGTGTCTCAAAGGGCTGCACAAGCCACAACGACATCCTCGGTTCAGATCCTAAGGGCAAGGAAAAACTCACAACCCAGTGGGGTGTCAATGTCAATGACGATGAGAAACCTTGGAGAGGACCGTAGATGTGGGTGACCTCTAGATGAGATCAGATGGAATGGACGTCGAGTGGGTCTAGCATTATATTGTGAGAGTCCAGTCCATAGTGGATCTAACATAATAGTGAGAGTCCAGTCCATAGTGGATCTAACATAATATTGTGAACGTCCAGTCCATAGTGGAACTAACATAATAGTGAGAGTCCAGTCCATAGTGGATCTAACATAATAATGTGAGAGTCCAGTCCATAGTGGATCTAACATAATAGTGAGAGTCCAGTCCATAGTGGATCTAACATAATAGTGAGAGTCCAGTCGATAGTGAATCTAACATAATGGTGAGAGTCCAGTCCATAGAGGATCAAACATAATAGTGTGTGAGTCCAGTCCATAGTGGATCTAACATGATAGTGAGAGTCCAGTCCATAGTGGATCTAACATAATAGTGAGAGTCCAGTCCATAGTGGATCTAACATAATAGTGAGAGTCCAGTCCATAGTGGATCTAACATAATAGTGAGAGTCCAGTCCATAGTGGATCTAACATAATAGTGTGAGTCCAGTCCATAGTGGATCTAACATAATAGTGAGAGTCCAGTCCATAGTGGATCTAACATAATAGTGTGAGAGTCCAGTCCATAGTGGATCTAACATAATAGTGAGAGTCCAGTCCATAGTGGATCGAACATAATAGTGAGAGTCCAGTCCAAAGTGGATCTAACATAATAGTGAGAGTCCAGTCCATAGTGGATCTAACATAATAGTGTGAGAGTCCAGTCCATAGTGGATCTAACATAATAGTGTGAAAGTCCAGTCCCTAGTGGATCTAACATAATAGTGAGAGTCCAGTCCATAGTGGATCTAACATAATAGTGAGAGTCCAGTCCATAGTGGATCTAACATAATAGTGTGAGAGTCCAGTCTCTAGTGGATCTAACATAATAGTGAGAGTCCAGTCCATAGTGGATCTAACATAATAGTGTGAGAGTCCAGTCTCTAGTGGATCTAACATACTATTGTGAAAGTCCAGTCCATAGTGGATCTAACATAATAGTGTGAGAGTCCAGTCCATAGTGGATCTAACATAATAGTGAGAGTCCAGTCCATAGTGGATCGAACATAATAGTGAGAGTCCAGTCCAAAGTGGATCTAACATAATAGTGAGAGTCCAGTCCATAGTGGATCTAACATAATAGTGTGAGAGTCCAGTCCATAGTGGATCTAACATAATAGTGTGAAAGTCCAGTCTCTAGTGGATCTAACATAATAGTGAGAGTCCAGTCCATAGTGGATCTAACATAATAGTGAGAGTCCAGTCCATAGTGGATCTAACATAATAGTGTGAGAGTCCAGTCTCTAGTGGATCTAACATAATAGTGAGAGTCCAGTCCATAGTGGATCTAACATAATAGTGTGAGAGTCCAGTCTCTAGTGGATCTAACATACTATTGTGAAAGTCCAGTCCATAGTGGATCGAACATAATATTGTGAGAGTCCAGTCCATAGTGGATCTAGCATAATATTGTGAGACTCCAGTCCATAGTGGATCTAACATAATAGTGAGAGTCCAGTCCATAGTGGGTCGAACATAATAGTGAGAGTCCAGTCCATAGTGGATCTAACATAATAGTGTGAGAGTCCAGTCCATAGAGGATCTAACATAATATTGTGAGAGTCCAGTCCACAGTGGATCTAACATAATAGTGTGAGAGTCCAGTCCAAAGTGCATCTAATATAATAGTGTGAGAGTCCAGTCCATAGTTGATCTAACATAATAGTGAGAGTCCAGTCCATAGTGGGTCGAACATAATAGTGAGAGTCCAGTCCATAGTGGATCTAACATAATAGTGTGAGAGTCCAGTCCATAGAGGATCTAACATAATATTGTGAGAGTCCAGTACACAGTGGATCCAACATACAGTAATACTGTAAGATAGGTGGTGGTCGCAAACTGGCAGCCACACTTCCGTCAGTCTACCCCATGGCAGTTGTGGCTATGACAGTAGTTTACCACCACCAGGTGTGAATGAATGATGGGTTCTCACTTCTCTGTGAAGCGCTTTGAGTGTCTAGAAAAGCGCTATTATTATTAATATCATTATTATTATAAGAGAATGGAAGAGTTTGGGAACAACAGCAACTCAGCCACTAAGTGGTAGGCCACGTAAACAGACATAGAGGGGTCAGCAGAGGAATTATGGTGTGGGGTTGTTTTTCAGCAGTTGGGCTTGGTGAAAGAAACCTTGAATGCTCCAGGACACCAAAATATTTTGGACAATTCCATGCTCCCGAACCTTGTTGGAACAGTTCGGAGCGGGCCCTTTGCTTTTCAAACATGACTGCGCACCAGTGCACAAAGCAAGGCCCGTAAAGACATGGATGACAGAGTCTGGTGTGGATGAACTTGACTGGCCTGCACAGAGTCCTGACCTGAGCCCGATAGAACACCTTTGGGACGAGACTGAGAGCCAGGCCTTCAGTGTGTGACCTCACCAAAGCGCTTTTGGGAGAATGGTGGACTATTTATATAAACACACCCCTCAACCTTGTGGACAGCCTTTCCCAGAAGACTTTACGCTATAATATCTGCAAAAGGTGGACCAACATCATATTGAACGCAATGTGTTCGGAATGGGACAGCACTTCGAGTTCATACGTGAGTCAAGACAGGTGGCCAAATACTTTTGGCACTATGGTGTACGGCCAGGAAAAGGGAGCGCGGTGAAGTAGAAACAAGAGCGGCCGGAAGCGCCGAGCGTGTCTCTGCACTTCATCAAGTCTCCCCTCACAGAGACGTTTTCTTTTACACTTTAAAGAACGATACTCATCAATCACGGCGGCCGACAGCTGCAAACATGCAGAGGCCAGCAGTGCGAAAGCTGCTGACGCCACTCCGCGCCGCGCCCGTCCGACACTTATTTATCCGGCTCGCCTCGCCTTCCTCGCGCTCTATTTGTTTTCACCCAAGCAGCGAAACACTCGAAGTTGTTTACGCCGGAACAAAGATCTCCGTCGCTTTAGCGAAAATGATTAAAACAGCTGTTTTATGTTCAAATTAAAGTACCAATGATCGTCACACACACACTAGGTGTGGGGAAATTATTCTCTGCATTTGACCCATCACCCTTGATCACCTTCTGGGAGGTGAGGGGAGCAGTGAGCAGCAGCGGTGACCACGCCCGGGGAATAATTTTTGGTGATTTAACCCCCAATTCCAACCCTTGATGCTGAGTGCCAAGCAGGGAGGTAATGGCTCCCATTTTTATAGTCTTTGGTAAGTAAACACCACCAAAATGTTATATGTTCCATTGAAAATATAGAACATTACAGACGGTTCTCAAAAATCTATCAAAATGTTTTAGTAGGACTTTGGTAAGTTATGAAGCCGCACCGCTTGATGGATTGTACCGTGCTTCAACATAGGAGTATGTATATAAGGTAAGACATATTATCTGGTGTTTTGTTTCGCGATATTATGCATAAACAATTTTTTTTTTACCTTCTGGTACTTGCTGATCTGTATTTGGGATCTGCATGAGTTCTGAAAAATTGCACGAGTCCGCGGCTACCCATAGTCGATACGCTTCTTCTTTATCTTCTTGTTATGGGACATTCATCTTCCTCTGTTGCCATTTCTAATATAAAGTAGTGTAAAGTTCTTACTTATATCTGTCAGTAAACTCGCCATGAAAGCTCTAAAACATACCGGTGTAGTGAGTTTACATTATTCACCCAAGGAACTTTAGATATTAGAGAGTTATTAGCAGGCATATTATCTGGTGTTTTGTTTCGCAATATTATGCATAAGCTATTTTTTTAACCTTCTTGTACTTGCTGATCTGTATTTGGGATCTGCATGAGTTCTGAAAAATTGCGCAAGTCCGCCTTTGCAGTCCGCGGCGACCCAAAAACGATAAGCTTCTTCTCTATCTTCTTGTTATGTGACATTCATCCTCCGCTGTTGCCATTTCTAATATAAAGTAGTGTAAAGTTCTTACTTATATCTGTCAGTAAACTCGCCATGAAAGCTCTAAAACATACCGGTGTAGTGAGTTTACATTATTCACCCAAGGAACTTTAGTTATTAGAGAGTTATTAGTAGGCATTATATGTGGTGTTTTGTTTCAAAATATTTTGCAACCCCAACTTTTCTTACCTTCTGGTACCTGCTGATGTGTATTTGGGATCTGCATGAGTTCTGAAAAATTGCGTGAGTCCGCCTTTGCAGTTCGCGGCGACCCAAAAACGATAAGCTTCTTCTCTATCTTCTTGTCATGTGACATTCATCTTCCTCTGTTGCCATTTCTAATATAAGGTAGTGTAAAGTTCTTACTTATATCTGTCAGTAAACTCGCCATGAAAGCTCTAAAACATACCGGTGTAGTGAGTTTACATTATTCACCCAAGGAACTTTAGTTATTAGAGAGTTATTAGTAGGCATTATATGTGGTGTTTTGTTTCAAAATATTTTGCAACCCCAACTTTTCTTACCTTCTGGTACCTGCTGATGTGTATTTGGGATCTGCATGAGTTCTGAAAAATTGCGTGAGTCCGCCTTTGCAGTTCGCGGCGACCCAAAAACGATAAGCTTCTTCTCTATCTTCTTGTTATGTGACATTCATCCTCCGCTGTTGCCATTTCTAATATAAAGTAGTGTAAAGTTCTTACTTATATCTGTCAGTAAACTCGCCATGAAAGCGCTAAAACATACTGGTGTAGTGAGTTTACATTATTCACCCAAGGAACTTAAGTTATTAGAGAATTATTAGCAGGCATATTATCTGGTGTTTTGTTTCAAAATATTTTGCAAAGCCAACTTTTCTTACCTTCTGGTACCTGCTGATGTGTATTTGTGATCTGCCTAAGTCCTGAAAAATTGCGCGCTTTCGCCTTTGCAGTCTGTTGCGACACCGTAGTCGATAACTTTGTTCTTTATCTTCTTGTTTTGGGACGTTTTTCTTCCGCTGTTGCCATTTCTAATATAAAGTAGTGTAAAGTTCTTACTTATATCTGTCAGTAAACTTGCCATGAAAGGGCTAAAACATACCGGTGTAGTGAGTTTACATTATTCACCCAAGGAACTTTAGTTATTAGAGAGTTATTAGCGCGCATATTAACTAGTGTTTTGTTTCACAATATTTTACAAAACCAACTTTTCTTACCGTCTGGTTGTCATGTTTTGTGATCATGTTTTGTTTAGTTGTGTTCTGTTACTTCAATACTCCATTAGTTCCTGTTTTTTTCACTCCCTTGTTTTGTTTCCATGACAACTCATTGGTTTCACCTGACTCATTTGGACTCACACACCTGTTTTCAATCATGAAGAGACTATTTAAGCCTGTCATTTTTTGCCGGTCGTTCTGGCGTCGTCACTCTGTTTCATGATTAGTTCACGCAGCTTGTTTCACGCAATTTCATAGTCCATGCTGCCCTGCTCGCGTCACCGCAAGTAAGTTTTTGTTCATCAATGCCACAGTTAGTGTCTTTTGCTTCATGCCCATAGTTTATGTTTTAGCGTTAGTGTTTTTCCCTTAGCCAAGTTTGTGTCGCCGCCTTGCGTGTGCGCTTGTTTTTTTTCACTTTTTATAATAAGAAATAAATCATGTATTCACCATCACGCCATGTCCGGTCCAGTTCTTTTGCATTTCGGGAAAACAATCCACGCAGTAAACTGCACCATAGTCCACGTTTTGACACTGGTACCTGCTGATGTGTATTTGGGATCTGCATAAGTCCTGAAAGTTTGTGCGCTTCCGCCTTTGTAGTCTATGTGCACCCATATTCGATAAGCTTCTTTTTCCCTATCTTCTTGTTATGGGACATTCATCCTCCGCTGTTGGCATCTCTAATATAAAGTAGTGTAAAGTTCTTACTTATATCTGTCAGTAAACTCGCCATGAAAGCGCTAAAACATACCGGTGTAGTGAGTTTACATTAATCACCCAAGGAACTTTAGTTATTAGAGAGTTATTAGCAGGCATATCATCTGGTGTTTTGTTTCAAAATATTTTGCAAAGCCAACTTTCCTTACCTTCGGGTACCTGCTGATGCGTATTTGGGATCGGCATAAATCCTGAAAAATTGCGCGATTCCGCCTTTGGAGTCCGTACCGACGCTGTAGCCGATAACGTTATTAGAGAGTTATTAGCAGGCATATTATCTGGTGTTTTGTTTCAAAATATTTTGCAAAGCCGCCAATGACAGAGACAATGATGACTATGAGAAACCTTGGAGAGGACCGTATATGTGGGCAAACCCCACACCGCCCCCCAAAGGACCGAAAGCAATGGATGTTGAGCGGGTCTAACATGATATTGTCACGACTATAAGATTATGTTTTGGTTTTTGCCATGTTTGGTCAGGTTATGTTCAGTTTTTTGGACATTTAGTTTTGTCTTGGCACTTCCTGATTTGTTTTTGTCTCCATGACAACTCATTAGTTTTTCGCCTGTCCTCAATGTTCACACCTGATTGTCTCTAATAATCATAGCTGCTATTTAAGCCATTATTTTTCTGTCCTCGTCCTGGCATCTTCACTTACCCAAGCTGCACCTCCTTCATGTCCTCTAACACCTCGCCATCCACCCCCCTTGTTTCCGTCCAAGTAAGTTTTGTATTTATGCCACAGTGCAAGTTTTGTTTTCTTGTCTTTAGTCATGCCATCGTGCTAGTTTTGTTTTGATTAGTCCAGTTTAGTATCCGCCATCGAGCGCATCCTTGGTTTGCCTTTTTGTAGTTTGTTTGTTTATAAAATAAATCAAACATGTACTCGCCTGGCTCGTTCCAAACATTCTCTGCATCGAAGAAACAATCCACGTCCAAGTCATAGTTTGACAGATTTTGTGAAAGTCCAATCCATAGTGGATCCAACATAACGGTGAGAGTCCAGTCCAAAGTGGAGCCAAGTATCTTCAAGTAGAAGTACGGTTTTTGCTAAATTTCTTTTCACGGTCTCAGTGGTCGTAAAAAGCAAATCCTTGCGGCTCTTTTTGAGAACGAGCCACCGCGTGTAACGAGTGGGTCGCATGGTGAAGCGGGTTCGATCTCCCAAAGATGCAGTCGGGCCTTGGACACAGCGTGACTGTAAGAACAAATGACTTATTAACAAACAGACTTTGACAAAACGAACAGAACTAGCATGGGAGCTAGAAAACACCAAAAGGGCTTAGCATGGAAGCTAGCAAATACAAAATAGCCTAGCCAGGAAGCTCGCAGGTAGCGAGCAAGAAACAAAATGTTATCACTAGTTGTGCAAAGACAAATTACGCCGCCAGACAGAATCAACGAAGGAGGCAGGTTTAAATAAAGACAGTAATTACAAAACAGGTGTGCGTCCGGAACAAGTGGCAGGCAAGGGCGTAGAATTGGGTAGGGACGCTAGGGACACGTCCCTACCAATACTGAGTAGTATAGGTAGTAGTTAATACAGTGTAGTAGTTAATTATAACTGTGTAGTCACTATCAATACAAGCGCTGCCCGTACTGTTTAGTCAATGATTATGGCACAGAAAGGGTTAAATGTCGGTCTCTGCTAGAAGTCCCGCCTCTAACATAAATATCGCTCCCTGATTGGTTGCCATTTTCATGCTAACTTACGTGTGATTGGCTGTCCCCGCTGTCACTCCTTCTGCTTGTAAAAGCTAGCCTACATGCTAGTTGCTAGCGAGCGGACGAGAGTGTCACGCCAAATTTCTTCCCCCCTACGAAAACCTTCCCCCCAGGTGAAACTAATACGTAACTATGGTGACAAAACAAACAAGGAAGTGCAACCAGGAACTAAAGAAGTCAAACACTTACAGAACACAATACAAAAAGACTCGAGAACCTAAACATAATATGATCCGGGCAGCAGATCATAACACCGCGGGGCCCAAAAAAGTTGCGAGTGTAAGCATCACTTTGATAAAGAAGGTTTGAAACGCTAATGAAGTCTAAACATAACCAGAGGTGGGTAGAGTAGCCAGAAATTGTACTCAAGTAAGAGTACTGTTACTTTAGAGATTTATTACTCAAGTAAAAGTAAGGAGTACTCACCCAAATATTTACTTGAGTAAAAGTAAAAAGTATGTTGTGAAAAAACTACTCAAGTACTGAGTAACTGATGAGTAACCTGATTGTTTAATGATGACGGCAACAAGTAATGCACAAAAACATAAAAATAGCAATGAGCAAATTCATAGCCAGGAATATCTCTTAAGCAACTAAAACAATAATATATATTAAATAATAATACATTAAAATAAAAGAAAATTAAGGCAAATTGAGCCACAATAACTTAACAGCACCATAGGCTCAGTAGGCATTCATTGATTGATTGATTGATTGATTGATACTTTTATTATTAGATTGCACAGTACAGTACATAATCCGTACAATTGACCACTAAATGGTAACACCCCAATAAGTTTTTCAACGTTAATCAATTACTTAATAAATGACCAAGTCGAGGTGATCTACCTCATATATACACACACACATATCATATATATACATACCTTTATATATACAGTATATAATTTATATTTATTTATTTTGCCGTTTTTGTTGACATGTTGAAGGTGTTTTAATGAATATACATGCATGTTTAACATATAGATTCCTATCTTTCATGAAGACAAGAATATAAGTTGGTGTATTACCTGATTCTGATGACTTGCATTGATTGGAATCAGACAGTATAGTGCTGATAATGTCCACGTTTTCAAATGGAGGAGAAAAAAAAAGTTCCTCTTTTCTGTCTAATACCACATGAAAGTCGTTGGTTTTTGGCATCTTATTTGTCCAGCTTCCATATTGGTTTTTATACACTTGACAAGAAATACATTGGCGGCAAACTCCGTAGCTTGCTAGCTTGTTTGCGCTGGCTTTCGGAGACTCTTATTTTATTAGCGCAGGCGCGGTGGAGCGGCGCTTTTATTGTGAAGACAGGAACTGTGCGATCAGTCTTTAGGCTTTTGACGGGAAGTACGGTTGAAATAAAAAGTGTCTTTTTTCCTTTACACTTTTGATTGATTGGTTGATGGATTTAAACTTTTATTAGTAGATAGCACAGTACAGTACATATTCCGTACAGTTGACCACTAAATGGTAACACCCCAATAAGTTTTTCAACGTTAATCAATTACTTAATAAATGACCAAGTCGAGGTGATCTACCTCATATATACATACACACATATATCATTTATATACATACCTTTATATATACAGTATATAATTTATAGTTATTTATTTTGCCGTTTTTGTTGACATGTTGAAGGTGTTTTAATGAATATACATGCATGTTTAACATATAGATTCCTATCTTTCATGAAGACAAGAATATAAGTTGGTGTATTACCTGATTCTGATGACTTGCATTGATTGGAATCAGACAGTATAGTGCTGATAACGTCCACGTTTTCAAATGGAGGAGAAAAAAAGTTCCTCTTTTCTGTCTAATACCACATGAAAGTGGTTGGTTTTTGGCATCTTATTTGTCCAGCTTCCGTATTCGTTTTTATACACTTTACAAGAAATACATTGGCGGCAAACTCCGTAGCTTGCTAGCTTGTTAGCGCTGGCTTTCGGAGACTCTTATTTTGTTAGCGCAGGCACGATGGAGCGGCGCTTTTATTGTGAAGACAGGAACTGTGCGATCAGTCTTTAGGCTTTTGACGGGAAGTACGGTTGAAATAAAAAGTGTCTTTTTTCCTTTACACTTTTGATTGATTGGTTGATGGATTTAAACTTTTATTAGTAGATTGCACAGTACAGTACATATTCCGTACAATTGACCACTAAATGGTAACACCCCAATAAGTTTTTCAACGTTAATCAATTACTTAATAAATGACCAAGTCGAGGTGATCTACCTCATATATACATACACACACATATCATTTATATACATACCTTTATATATACAGTATATAACTTATATTTATTTATTTTGCCGTTTTTGTTGACATGTTGAAGGTGTTTTAATGAATATACATGCATGTTTAACATATAGATTCCTATCTTTCATGAAGACAAGAATATAAGTTGGTGTATTACCTGATTCTGATGACTTGCATTGATTGGAATTAGACAGTATTGATGATAACGTCCACGTTTTCAAATGGAGGAGAAAAAAAGTTCCTCTTTTCTGTCTAATACCACATGAAAGTGGTTGGTTTTTGGCATCTTATTTGTCCAGCTTCCATATTGGTTTTTATACACTTTACAAGAAATACATTGGCGGCAAACTCCGTAGCTTGCTAGCTGGTTTGCGCTGGCTTTCGGAGACTCTTATTTTGTTAGCGCAGGCGCGATGGAGCGGCGCTTTTATTGTGAAGACAGGAACTGTGCGATCAGTCTTTAGGCTTTTGACGGGAAGTACGGTTGAAATAAAAAGTGTCTTTTTTCCTTTACACTTTTGATTGATTGGTTGATGGATTTAAACTTTTATTAGTAGATAGCACAGTACAGTACATATTCCGTACAGTTGACCACTAAATGGTAACACCCCAATAAGTTTTTCAACGTTAATCAATTACTTAATAAATGACCAAGTCGAGGTGATCTACCTCATATATACATACACACACATATCATATATATTCATATCTTTATATATACAGTATATAACTTATAGTTATTTATTTTGCCGTTTTTGTTGACATTTTGAAGGTGTTTTAATGAATATACATGCATGTTTAACATATAGATTCCTATCTTTCATGAAGACAAGAATATAAGTTGGTGTATTACCTGATTCTGATGACTTGCATTGATTGGAATCAGACAGTATAGTGCTGATAACGTCCACGTTTTCAAATGGAGGAGAAAAAAAGTTCCTCTTTTCTGTCTAATACCACATGAAAGTCGCTGGTTTTTGGCATCTTATTTGTCCAGCTTCCATATTCCTTTTTATACACTTTACAAGAAATACATTGGCGGCAAACTCCGTAGCTTGCTAGCTTGTTTGCGCTGGCTTTCGGAGACTCTTATTTTGTTAGCGCAGGCGCGATGGAGCGGCGCTTTTATTGTGAAGACAGGAACTGTGCGATCAGTCTTTAGGCTTTTGACGGGAAGTACGGTTGAAATAAAAAGTGTCTTTTTTCCTTTACACTTTTGATTGATTGGTTGATGGATTTAAACTTTTATTAGTAGATTGCACAGTACAGTACATATTCCGTACAATTGACCACTAAATGGCAACTTGTTGGGTTCTACGTGTGACGGTCACGTGACCGCCTGGCTCTGTTTGATTGGTCCAACGTCACCAGTGACTGCATTTGATTGGTGAAACGCAGGCATGCATAGATTCTACTTAGAATATGTGTCTGACAAAATCAAAACAAACACAGCGTGCATTAACAGATCGATAAAAAAAAAAAGTAGCGAGTAGCGACCTGATTGTAGATAAATGGAGCGGAGTAAAAGTAGCGTTTCTTCTCTATAAATATACTCAAGTAAAAGCAAAAGTATGTTGCATAAAAACTACTCTTAGAAGTACAATTTATCCCAAAAGTTACTCAAGTAGATGTAACGGAGTAAATGTAGCCTCTGAACATAACTTGCAGCAAAGGCCGACTCTCCTCTCTGCGATTTTAATTTTTTTTATCCAAAGGAGTTAAAAGTGAGGTTAAATGTTCCCGTATCCATTCCATCCATCATGGACTCGGTTGTCACGTCACTCCAAGGCTCATTAATGCTTCATACGCACTAAATGTGCTCCGTGTCGGAGGTTATCTATACTCCACACACTACTGGTGTTAGCTCCCAGCAGCAGGCCTTCACCCCCCCTTCCTGTTTGGTTGGTGCTCCTCTGCTCATTTCTAGTACAAATTCTAGGGAGGGAGGGTTGCTTTGAAGAACAGCACCAAGCAGATGGACGCGAATTCAAAGTTTCCTGATCTGTAGCAGAAGTTATGGAGGGTTATCTTTGGCCGTGGACGTGGTCTCCCTGGCAGCTCTCCCCCCGCTGATGAAGGATTAAGCAGCACAGCTGTCTCTTGCCGCCATGATGCAGTGCAGCGCTCGCCGACACGACAGCATCACTTAATCTTAATGTCCGCTCCTCCGGCGCAGACGCACAGGACAAAGCCAATCAGCGTCACACGCCACAGGGATGGACCCCGCCGCCTGGCCCGGGAGTCTCTCGCCCTCGCAGGACCATTAATCAACTTCAGACAGCGACGTTCAATCCCCACCGCCCCCGCGTTTCCCCCACACTCCTGCGTTGCTGTGATGTGCTCGCTGGCATGCACACGCACACGTCACGTGCACGCACACACACACATCACATGCGCGCACACACACATCACACGGACACATCACATGCACGTACACATCACACGGACACATCACATGCACGTACACATTACGTGCACGCACACATCACATGCACGTACACATTACGTGCACGCACACATCACATGCACGTACACATTACGTGCACGCACACATCACATGCACGTACACATTGCGTGCACGAACACATCACATGCACGTACACATTACGTGCACGCACGCATCACGTGCACACACACATCACATGCATGTAAACATCACATGGACGTGCACATTACATTCACACGTACACATCACGTGCACGTACACATTACGTGCACGCACACATCACATGCACGTACACATTGCGTGCACGAACACATCACATGCATGTACACATTAGTTGCACGCACGCATCACATGCATGTACACATCACATGCACGCACACATCACACGCATGTACACATCACATGCATGCACACATCACATGCATGCACACATCACGTGCACGCACACATCATAAGCATGTACACATTACGTGCACGCACGCATCACATGCATGTACACATCACATGCATGCACACATCACGTGCACGCACACACCATATGCATGTACACGTTACGTGCACGCACGCATCACGTGCACACACACATCACATGCATGTAAACATCACATGGACGTGCACATTACATTCACACGTACACATCACGTGCACACACACATTACATGCATGTACACGTCACATGGGCATGCACATCACATGCACACGTACACATCACATGCATGCACACATCACATGCACGTGCATATCACATGCACACATACACATCACGTGCCCGCACACATCACATGCACGTACACATCACATGCAGGTGCTCATCGCATTCAAATGTACACGTCACATGCATGCACACATCACGTGCACGCACACATCCCATGCACGTACACATCGCATGCACATACACATGCACGTCACATGCACGTACACATCACGTGCAGACGTAAACATCACGTGCACATCATATGCACGTAAAAAATGTATTATTAATCTACTTGTTCATTTACTGTTAATATCTTGTTATTTATTGTTGTAACTTGTTCTATCTACACACATGTACACGTGCACATCACATGCACGTACATATACATATACACTTACACACAAACACACATATATATATATATATATATATATATATATATATATATATATACACAAAAACATATACACACACGTACATACATACAAAAACACATACACACAAACACATCTACACGTGCACATACTGTATACACATATACACATTCATTTATACACAAACATGTATACACATACATATATATATACAAATATACACAGCCACAAACACATCCACATAAATACATATACACATACATATATAGACAAACACATATACACGTACATATATACATAAATACATATACACAAACACATATACACATACATATATACACAATCACGTATACACATACACACATACAGTGTACTTTAACTTTAACATATATATATATATATATACACATACACCCAATGTGTGCTATATTGCACAAGTCATTTTTAACATCGAGACGAAAACCCAAATAATTAAACTCACAGCTTGGAGCTGACTGATGATGGTGGGCGGAGCTTTAGAATTTAAATAAGACGTGAAGTGAAGCCTTTTGTTTCCCCCACAAAAAAACATTTTTTACAAATACAGCATGTGGAGTGGTGGGTGTATACTACAGGTGTGTGGGTGTATACTACAGGTGTGTGGGTGTATACTACAGGTGTGTGGGTGTATACTACAGGTGTGTGGGTGTATACTACAGGTGTGTGGGTGTATACTACAGGTGTGTGGGTGTATACTACAGGTGTGTGGGTGTATACTACAGGTGTGTTCATCTCACTATAGCAGTGGTGGGAGGTGGCATTATTTCGATAATTTTTTTTTTTTTTTTTTTTACCTTCAGGAAGTTAACAGACTTAAAATCCCTGAAAACTAAAGCAAACAAATAGTGGAGACAAGAAGTCATCCATCCCTGACAAGAGTCATGTTGCACATTAGACAGAGTGCATGTCATCACATGACCTGAGAAGACATGGCGCTGTTACAGTAGCAACAACACAGTATGTTTATGACAACCTGGCTGCGTGCAGATATAGAATATTAGCTCCATAAGTTATCCTCAATTGCAGTCAGTCTCATTACCCACGGGCATAACCCCCCCCACCCCCCCACCCCCCACCTCTACCTCCCTGTTTCGTGGAATGATGAAGAGCATCCCTGCACGGGTGGAATGGTGGCGCTGTATGCAACATTAATACATGCAGGACTCTCGGGCGTGTTATCTGGAAGGGGCGCCGTGATTTAGGAGAGCTCATTTAGAGCAATAAGCATAGAACGCCAACATCGCCCGTGTACAGTACGACCTTGAATAAGCAGTAAACGAACATAATGGGGCTGCTTTATCGGGGGGGAAAACAATCGTTCGCTCTCGCCTTATTTAATACATGTGAGCTTATATAAAGCTTTAATAAAAGACATAAAAAGGGAGATGGTTACATTATTGAATGCGGTTCCTGGCTGTATTGCCATTCCTGAGGTGGTGGGGGGGGGGGTGAGGTTTCATGATAAAGACCTGTTATAAAACACCTTGGAATAATAAACAAAAAAGGAATTCATCTTATTTATCAGGCAAGAATAGGATGAATAAATAAAGAAGAGTTTTGGAAGATTTACATGGCAAGTAGGGATAGGTAACTTTCACATTTAAAGTGATACTCAGAGGTACCAACTTGTGTTGAGCCCTACAAAGTGTTTAAACTATAAGTTTTGTACACACCAGCTATTTGATTGTAGACGTGCATTTTAGTTGTATTTGTTGCCCAATTTGGAGCTGTTGAAATCGCCATGTAGTAACACTAATGCTAATAATTAGCACGTCAAAGGCGTATCCAATGAAAATTAGCATTGAGCTAGCGCATTTTTGAAAAACAGAGCCTTAGTTTTGAGCGCTTTCCATCAGGTTTTCATGCTTAGTTGGCAGGGACAATTGCAACATTGTGAAATGAAGTGATATATATATATATATATATATATATATATATATATATATATATATATATATATATATATATATATATATATATATATATTTTTTTTTTTTTTTTTTTTATTTATTTTTTTTTTTTAATCCAATAAAATGTAATAAAAAACTCTGGGGCCAAACATAAACAACTTTGACACCTCTGGTCTAATGCACACTACAACAATACAATAATGTGTTCAATGGCAACACTAAATGGATTTCATGGTAAAATTGGGAAATTTACTGTTTTTTTTTACAGCATTTTTTTAAAATGAAAAAAAAACTGTACTTTCTTTTTACTGTAATAAACTACGGTGTCATTTTGGCAATAACAGTAATACATCGAAACATCTACAGTTGTTGATTTTCGGTGAAAAAAGGAAAAGAAAAAAAGGGCAGTTCAAGTGTCAAAATTCACCTGTAAAATTGTAGTTTTTTTATTTACGTTAAAAAAAAACAAATATCAAATTTTCAGTAAAAATTAGCCTTTTTTTTACCAAAGAAACAGCAGTAAAATATATAGTAAAATACACATATTTTTAGGTGAATTTATTGCAATTTACCATATTTTGTTTTACATTTTAATGGTGTTTTTTTAATAAATCTACTAATAAAATGCATTAAAATATTGTGATAATCATAAATAATCAACTGTAATAACAATAATAAACTGTGGTGTCATTTTGGCAATAACAGTAATACACCGAAAAATCTACAGTTGTTGATTTTCGGTTAAAAAAATAATAATAATAATCAAATATAAAATAAAAAAAATTTCGTTTTAGCCAAAATTTTACTGTAAAATATATATACATTCTACAGGAACATTCTGGCAACTGAAATGCCTTTTTCTTTTACCATAAAAACAGCAGAAAAAATTACAGTAAAATACGCAACATTATGAGGGAAAATTATTGCAATTTACCATTTTTTTTCCATTTCAGTTTTTTTTTTAAATCTACGAATAAAATGCATTGAAAAATTGTGTAATAATAGTATTCACTGTTAGAAGTGGCCCTCTGGGGCCAAACATAACTGCTATGTGGCCCTCAGTGACACCTCTGGTCTAATTCACACTACAGCAATAAAATTATCTTTTCAATGGCAACACTGAATTATTATTATTTTTTAAATATTGTGGAGGAAAAGAAGGAAATTAATGTTTCAATATTATGGGCAAGGAAGCTCGTTTTGGTTTTTTGACTAGATCGCAATTTTCGCCAGTTCTGATGTGTGTGTCAAATTTGGTGAGTTTTAAAGCATGTTAAGAGGGTCAAATTACAGCTCAAAGAGGCGACGGAATAATAATAAAGACTAATAATAATAATAAAACCATAGAAATTCAATAGGGTCCTGTGTCCCAAAGGGACATCGGTCCCTAATAAAATAAAGTGTGAACTATATTGAAATAGAAAAACAATAACTGAATTGTTTTAATTGTACACATTAATAAATCATTGTAGCCTAACAGAAAAGGAGAGAATAAAAAATGTCGTATATAATTCCAATCTCCTAAAAAACAAAGTGTGCAACATCCTTGATGGATTATTGATGGATTGATTAGACCCACGACTTGCTCCGCCATCTTTAAGGTGTGCGGCCTAGACCAGCACCACGTCCAGAGATCTTGATCTAGATAATAGAAGTGGTTATGGATTCCCACCTGTAATGTGAAAGCCATCAGGGGTCCCGTAATGATATGATGATAGAGCCGGGACATGCTTCCATTAATTCATCATTCTATATTCTCCTCCACAGCTCCGGCTAATTCAGACATCATCTCCTGTCCCGCGCTCGTAATAAAGGCCTGTCACATCCGCACTGTTATTAATTAGCACTTCTTCCAGGTGAAATTCAATCAACATGGCGGGGCCCCGCCATTGCGTCGACTGAGGTTATGCAAATTAAATGTGACCGAGCCCCTGTCGCCGCCGCCGTGTCGCAGTCACTCTTCAGGCGCCTTTCCACCCTCCGTTGCTGCTGTCACAGTGTCAACACCTTCGCCATTTCGCTGTTTGAGCTCTCCTGCCCGCGATGGCGTGGTGGAAGAGAGGAGAGAAAGGGGGAAGGGGAGTCCTAATGTTCGTTTAATTAGAATTAAGACATATGGCGCACGGAGCGGGAGAGAGCGAGTGACCTGCGATGATTCACCTGAAGGGAATGGAAAGGCAGCGCTCAAGACGCCATGACATCATCGCAGGTATGTCATGTGAGTGACGTGGAGCAGATCATTCCCAGCAGGGGTCCTTGCTTGCATTGAATCTTTGGATGCCACACAAACATGGAAGACATCCTCTTAGATCTATTGACTTCCAGAACAGTCCATCCTCCAATTCTAACAACAATAAGTCAGCTGTGGAAAGTGAGCACAACTGAAGGAAAAACTCATATTTTGTTGAGGAAAACAATAATAATGTATGACGAAGAAGTTTCCCTCTAACATCACTGGTTTAATTGAAATCAAGTGTGTTCATTTGTTTGCAAATGGTGATGATAACCATAGATTAGGGAATTTAACTCATTGCAACTGCAGCAAAAGAAAAAATGTCACAAAGTGTGATGATAACTATAGAACAGGAAATGGCCCGTATTATTAGGAACGTAGGGGTAAAAGAGGGGAGTGAAGAACAGGAAATGTGCCTTAATATTAGGAACGTAAGGGTAAAAGAGAGAAGTGAAGAACAGGAAATGGGCCTTATTATTAGGAACGTAGGGGTAAAAGAGGGGGGAGAAAAACACAAAGTGTGTCATGATAACCATAGAACAGGAAAATGCCCTTATTAGGAACATAAGGGTAAAAGAGGGGAGTGACGACCAGGAAATGGGCCTTAATATTAGGAACGTAGGGGTAAAAGAGGGGAGTGAAGAACAGGAAAAGGGCCTTATTATTAGGAACGTAGAGGTAAAAGGCAGGAGTGAAGAACAGGAAATGGGCCTTATTATTAGGAACATAAGGGTAAAAGAGGGGAGTGAAGAACAGGAAATGGGCCTTAATATTAGGAACGTAGGGGTGAAAGAGAGGAGTGAAGAACAGGAAATGGGCCCTATTATTAGGAACGTAGCGGTAAAAGAGGGGGGAGAAAAACACAAAGTGTGTCATGATAACCATAGAACAGGAAAATGCCCTTATTAGGAACATAAGAGTAAAAGAGGGGAGTGAAGAACAGGAAATGGGCCTTACTATTAGGAACGTAGGGGTAAAAGACAGGAGTGAAGAACAGGAAATGGGCCCTATTATTAGGAACGTAGCGGTAAAAGAGGGGGGAGAAAAACACAAAGTGTCTCATGATAACCATAGAACAGGAAAATGCCCTTATTAGGAACATAAGGGTAAAAGAGGGGAGTGAAGAACAGGAAATGGGCCTTATTATTAGGAACGTTGGGGTAAAAGGGGGGGGGAGAAAAACACAGTGTGTCATGACAACCATAGTACAGGAAAATGCCCTTATTAGGAACGTAGGGGTAAAAGAGGGGAGTGAAGAACAGGAAATGGGCCTTATTATTAGGAACGTAGGGGTGAAAGAGAGGAGTGAAGAACAGGAAATGGGCCTTACTATTAGGAACGTAGGGGTAAAAGACAGGAGTGAAAAACAGGAAATGGGCCTTATTATTAGGAACGTAGCGGTAAAAGAGGGGGGAGAAAAACACAAAGTGTGTCATGATAACCATAGAACAGGAAAATGCCCTTATTAGGAACATAAGGGTAAAAGACAGGAGTGAAGAACAGGAAATGGCCCTTATTATTAAGAACATAGGGGTAAAAAAGGGGAGAGAAAAACACAAAATATGTCATGGTAACCATAGAACAGGAAATTGCCTTTATTAGTAACCGAGCCCCCACGACCCCAAAGGGAATGAGCGGTAGTAATTGGATGGATGGATGGATGGAAGGAACATAGGGGTAAAAGAGGAGAGCAAAGAACAGGAAATTGCCCTTATTAGGAACGTTTGGGTAAAAGAGGGGAGTGAAGAACAGGAAATGGGCCTTATTATTAGGAACGTAGGGGTAAAAGAGGGGATAGAAAAACAAAAGGTGTCATGACAAACATAGAAGAGGAAATGGTCCTAATTAGATGTAGGGGTATAAGAGGGGAGCGAAGACCAAGAAATGGGCCTTATTATTAGGAACGTAGGGGTAAAAGAGTGGAGAGAAAAAATGTGTCATGAAAACCATGGAACACGAAATTGTACTTATTGGAAACTGCGACCCCCGCGACCCCACAGGGAATAAGCGTTACTAAAAGGATGGATGGATGGAAGGAACATAGGGTAAAAGAGGAGAGCAAAGAACAGGAAATTGCCCTTATTAGGAACGTGTGAGTAAAAGAGGGGCGTGAAGAACAGGAAATAGTCCTTATTATTAGGAACGTAGGGGTAGAAGAAGGGAGAGAAAAACAAAAGGTGTCATGATAAACATAGAAGAGGAAATGGTCCTAATTAGACATAGTGGAAATAGCTAAATTCCTGTTGATTTTAGTTGGGGCCGGTCAGTGTATAAAATATAGGTCTCAGTGAGACCTATATTGAGGTTTCTGTTTCATGTGTGTATGACAGTCCAACAGTTTTGTCTGAGCAGGAAGTCGCCATTTTGTGACAACAGCAGCGGCGCATTGGTTCTTTTGCGGGCTCGTAAAATCCAAACCGGGGTAGTAATTAAAACTCTTTCTTTAACTTTTAATCAGAAGGGTTCCATCTCTCTTCTGTGCTTATTTGAAGCCAAAACGACAAACGGCCACAGAGGAGATAATGTTTGAAAAAAAGCGACATTTTTTAGTCAACTTTTGTATTGAAGGGGGAGTAGCAAACTTCCTGTTGATTTTAATTGGGCGCGGTCAGTGTATGAAATATAGGTCTCAGTGAGACCTATATTGAGCTTTTTGTTTCATCTGTGTATGACAGTCCTACAGTTTTGTGTGAGCAGAAATCCGCCATTTTGTGACAACAGCAGCAGCGCAATGGTTCTTTGCGGGCTCATAAAATCCAAACCGTGGTAGTAATTAAAACTCTTTCTTTAACTTTTAATCAGAAGGGTTCCATCTCTCTTCTGTGCTTATTTGAAGCCAAAACGACTAACGGCCTCAGAGGAGATAATGTTTTAAAAAAAGCGTTGATTTTAGGGGCTTCACGGTGGCAGAGGGGTTTGTGCCTCTGCCTCACAATACGAAGGTCCTGTAGTCCTGGGTTCAAATCCAGGCTCGGGTTCTTTCTGTGTGGAGTTTGCATGTTCTCCCCGTGAATGCATGGGTTCCCTCCAGGTACTCCGGCTTCCTCCCACTTCCAAAGACATGCACCTGGGGATAGGTTGATTGGCAACACTAAATTGGCCCTAGTGTGTGAATGTGAGAGTGAATGTTGTCTGTCTATCTGTGTTGGCCCTGCGATGAGGTGGCGACTTGTCCAGGGTGTACCCCCCTTCCGCCCGATTGTAGCTGAGATAGACGCCAGCGCCCCCCGAGACCCCAAAAGGAAATAAGCGGTAGGAAATGGATGGATGGATGGATGTTGATTTTAGCCGGGGGGTGTTAGTGGATGAAATATAGGTCTAACGGAGACCTACAGAGTGGCTTTCGTTTCATGTTTCTACGGCGTTCCTACTGGAAGTTAGAGACAGTTTTGTCTGTGTTTTTTTCCTAGGGGGCGCTAGAGCGCAATTTTGAGTTTTGGGGTTTTAAGCCAGTCCTGATGTGTGTGTCAAATTTGGTGAGTTTTGAAGCATGTTAAGAGGGTCAAATTACAGCTCAAAGAGGCGGCGGTATAATAATAAAGAATAATAATAATAATAAAACCTTAGAAATTAAATAGGGTCCTCTGTCCCAAAGGGACATCGGTCCCAAAAAACGCACAGTTTTTTTTCATGCTGCTGTAAAAAGACAGTCTGTGGGTGAGTTAACCATGTTGGACGCTAATTGATCTGCACTTTTAGCGCCAGTTGGGGAGGGGCCCCGGGGGCTGGGGGTGGGGGGCAATGGCGTGGAGCATGCATGCTGCAGAAAAAAAAAAAAGTCATCTCAGCCTTTTCCCTCGAAAGCGGCCATAAATCCTGCAGCGGTCGCCTGCTCGCTGGCAGATGTTTTCATTACAAGCACATCAGTCTTATTGAAATTACTGACATCTGCATCTTGCAATCATTGGCGTTCCTGCAGTGGACATTTTTGAAAAGGTGGGGCGGGGGAGGTGGGCGGGATCCAGCTCCCCGCGTTCGGGATCGATGCCGTGCACTCTCGAGGGACGACGGTATCGGCGGCGACTGCGACAAACGGCTTCAACCGCTCGTCGAATTGTTTCACACCACGAGGCAAATTGCACCGTCTAAATCCAGGTGTGTGTGTGTGTGTGTGTGGAGGGGGATTTAACAGGAGCCCCCTTAGTGGGGACAAAACAGCATCAAATGGGAGGAAGCACTGCTGAATAAGCTGTTTCTGGAGGTTTATCAAAGCTGAAAAGTGTAATAGGATCCCCTAACAATAGCTGCAGCTGACGCAGTAGACGGACTGAGAGCTAATGCATGTGTTCCTCCTCTTTGAATTATCTTTGCAGCCGCCATGCATAATGCACACTCGCCCATTATTACCGCGGCACAGTCGGGCGAATGAAATATCCCCAGAGTTTCTGGCCTGACACGCTCCCCTAAATCAATGCGGCGCTTTGATAAAGCGGCGTGTCCCGCGTAATAAGTCAGCAATAACAACTCGCAATCATTTCATTAGGTACAGTATGGATGATACAGTTAGGGAAATGATGAAAAAAAGGGTAAGCCGGTGGGTGTTTGTGTGCGAGTGGCCATACGTCTTTATTCACACGTCACATTGACCAGCTGTTACCACTCTGGACTCTTGCATGGATCCCAGTAATTGTGGTTGCAATCAGGGATACTGCTTGCTGCAAAATGCTGCACTGGGATGGTATCATCAGTGACCGAGTTGTTGCAGCCACCAGCCAAGTCCCAGTGGCCATGCAATTGTTCATACAGCATTAGAGAGATCCATCTAATGCTGTATGAACAATCGGGTTCCAACATTCAAAAGGTCCTATTAGGCAAAACCAACTTTTTTTTTTTTTTTTTTTAACCTGATGGTACCTGCTTACTTACAGTGTGTGTATTTGGGATTTGGATAAATAAAACCATAGAGCGGGCCTGGGCAATTGTTTTGATCCGGGGGGCCAAATTTAGAGAAAAAATGTGTCTGGGGGCTGGTATATATATATATATATATATATATATATATATATATATATATATATATATATATATATATATATATATATATATATATATATATGTTCAGGGTGTACACAACCTTCCGCCTGATGGTAGCTGAGATAGGCACCAGCGCCCCCCGCGACCCCAAAAGGAACATGTATATATATATATATATATATATATATATATATATATATATATATATATATATATATATATATATATATATATATATATATATACATATATATATACATACATACATATATACATACATACATACATATATAAATACTTACATACATACACACATTTATAAACATAAATACATATACATATATACACACATATACATATATATATACATACACATACATACATATATACATACATACACACATTTATACACATAAATACATATACAGTATATACACACATATATATAAAATACTCATATTAAAGATGTATTCCACCAAAAGCGCGAGGATTTTTGGCATTTAATTAAACATTACATTTCGACACAAAAAGAACAGACGCTACAACATGGTGGTAAAACAGGTATACAAGGTAAAAATCGGAATTAAAAACAATTAATGTGGATGGAATTGTATCCATTTTGACATTGCTATTGTTCTTTTACAAAAATTGCTTTTAAAGTTTATTTAAAGTTGAGTTTTGGTGGTGCAAATAAATACTCATCTTTAAAAATGAATGAATGAATGTGTTATAAGCTGCACTCACTTCATTTGTATTTGTCGGGCACGTCTGTAAGCTGCAGGTTTTGAAACATGAAAAGTTCAACTTACAAGCTACATCGTACACATTCCTTTGACGTGATAATGGTGAGTGCATAATGTGCTAAATGGCTGGATAAATGGTTGTGTAACTGAAACATGAAATGTTCCACTTAATGTTCCATCTGCTTATTTGCGTTGACGTACACGAGCACACACATTTACGTCTGGGTTCCTCGTTTAAAAGGCGCCGTCGATTAAAGTGCTTTTTTTTGAGAACGTACCGTAATTTCCGGCCTATAACCCGCAACTATTTTTCCCCCACACTTTGAACCCTGCGGCATGAACAATGCTGAGGCTATTCTATCGATTTTTCTGGGTTCACAAGCTTCTCATGACCCCAATAAATTTAGCCTGGTCATGTCCGACCAATTGGGTCACAGCGGACCAATGAAATTGTTCACATTATCAAACTCAGGTACACAATCATTTATTCAGCCATTTAGCACATTATGCACTCACCATTATCGGGGCGAAAGAATGTGAACAATGTAGCTTTTAAGTGGAACATTTCATGTTTCAGTTACACAATCATTTATCCAGCCATTTAGCACATTATGCACTCACCATTATTAGGGCAAAGTAATGTGCTGAATGGCTGAATAAATGATTGTGTACCTGAATTTGATAATGTGAACAATTTCATTGGTCCGCTGTGACCCAATTGGTCGGACATGACCAGGCTAAATTTATTGGAGTCATAAGAAGCTTGTGAACCCAGAAAAATCGATAGAATAGCCTCAGCATAGTTCATGCCGCAGGGTTCAAAGTGTGGGGGAAAAAAGTTGCGGTTTATAGGCCGGAAATTACGGTACGTTCTCAAAAAAAAGCACTTTAATCAACTGCGCCTTTTAAACGAGGAACCCAGACGTAAATGTGTGTGCTCGTGTACGTCAACGCAAATAAGCAGATGGAACATTAAGTGGAACATTTCATGTTTCAGTTACACAACCATTTATCCAGCCATTTAGCACATTATGCACTCACCATTATTCGGGCAAAAGAATCATGTTTCAGTTACACAATCATTTATTCAGCCATTTAGCGCATTATGCACTCACCATTATCATGGCAAAGTAATGTGCTGAATGGCTGAATAAATGATTGTGTACCTGAGTTTATAATGTGAACAATTTCATTGGTCCACTGTGACCCAATTGGTCGGAAATGACCAGGCTAAATTTATTGGAGTCATGAGAAGCTTGTGAACCCAGAAAAATCGATAGAATAGCCTCAGCATAGTTCATGC
The DNA here is from genome assembly GCF_033978795.1 of Nerophis ophidion. Lineage (NCBI taxonomy): Eukaryota > Metazoa > Chordata > Actinopteri > Syngnathiformes > Syngnathidae > Nerophis > Nerophis ophidion. The sequence continues at coordinate 74,317,306 of NC_084619.1, forward strand.
CGCAGGGTTCAAAGTGTGGGGGAAAAAAAGTTGCGGGTTATAGGCCGGAAATTACGGTACGTTCTCAAAAAAAAAGCACTTTAATCGACGGCGCCTTTTAAACGAGGAACCCAGACGTAAATGTGTGTGCTCGTGTACGTCAACGCAAATAAGCAGATGCATGACAACACCGACACCTGCGCTTGGTGACAAGACAACATTATTGCTGTCGACAATTGCTTTGATCACAACTGTTAAAGTTCACAGTCTGTTCCTGGCATTTGCGTGACACCCTTTCACACAGTTGCCGTCCAGCAAAAGCGGCACCTCGGAGCGTAGTGTGGATTGATTCGATCGGAGTATCACACAAAACCCATTAAAGTAGAAACACTGCCGTGACAAAACTGTGTACTTTTTAAAAACAACAACGACAGCAAATGTAAGTTCAATACTTACAGATAGTGATTCCATATGAGTTGGGAAATTGTGTTAGATGTAAATATAAACAGAATACAATGATTTGCAAATCCTTTTCAAGCCATATTCAGTTGAATATGCTACAAAGACAACATATTTGATGTTCAAACTGATTAACTTATTTATTATTTTGCAAATAATAATTAATTTAGTATTTCATGGCTGCAACAGGTGCCAAAGTAGTTGGGAAAGGGCATGTTCACCACTGTGTTACATCACCTTTTCTTTTAACAACACTCAATAAACGTTTGGGAACTGAGGAAACTAATTGTTGAAGCTTTGAAAGTGGAATTCTTTCCCATTCTTGTTTTATGTAGAGCTTCAGTCCTTCAACAGTCCGGGGTCTCCGCTGTCGTATTTTACGCTTCATAATGCACCACACATTTTCCATGGGAGACAGGTCTGGACTGCAGGCGGGCCAGGAAAGTACCCGCACTCTTTTTTTTACGAAGCCACGCTGTTGTAACACATGCTGAATGTGGCTTGGTATTGTCTTGCTGAAATAAGCAGGGGCGTCCATGAAAAAGACGACGCTTAGATGGCAGCATATGTTGTTCCAAAACCTGTATTTACCTTTCAGCATTAATGGTGCCTTCACAGATGTGTAAGTTACCCATGCCTTGGGCACTAATGCACCCCCATACCATCACAGATGCTGGCTTTTCAACTTTGCGTCGATAACAGTCTGGATGGTTCGCTTCCCCTTTGGTCCGGATGACACGATGTCGAATATTTCCAAAAACAATTTGAAATGTGGACTCGTCAGACCACAGAACACCTTTCCACTTTGCATCAGTCCATCTTAGATGATCTCGGGCACAGAGAAGCCGGCGGCGTTTCTGGATGTTGTTGATAAATGGCTTTCACTTTGCATAGTAGAGCTTTAACTTGCACTTACAGATGTAGTGACGAACTGTATTTAGTGGCAGTGGTTTTCTGAAGTGTTCCCGAGCCCATGTGGTGATATCCTTTAGAGATTGATGTCGGTTTTTGATACAGTGCTGTCTGTGGAATCGAAGGTCACAGTCATTCAATGTTGGTTTCCGGCCATGCCGCTTAAGTGGAGTGATTTCTCCAGATTCTCTGAACCTTTTGATGATATTATGGAGCGTAGATGTTGAAATCCCTAAATTTCTTGCAATTTCACTTTGAGAAAGGTTGTTCTTAAACTGTTTGACTATTTGCTCACACAGTTGTGGACAAAGGGGTGTACCTCGCCCCATCCTTTCTTGTGAAAGACTGAGCATTTTTGGGAAGCTGTTTTTATACCGAATCATGGCACCCACCTGTTCCCAATTAGCCTGCACACCTGTGGGATGTTCCAAATAAGTGTTTGATGAGCATTCCTCAACTTGATCAGCATTTATTGCCACCTTTCCCAACTTCTTTGTCACGTGTTGCTGGCATCAAATTCTAAAGTTAATGATTATTTGAACATCAAATATGTTGTCTTTGTAGCATATTCAACTGAATATGGCTTGAAAAGGATTTGCAAATCATTGTATTCTGTTTATATTTACATCGAACACAATTTCCCAACTCATATGGAAACGGGGTTTGTAGACATGCTTTCGGATATCTTTTCTTGTCTCACCCAGACTCTGCACCCAGTGGCCCCCCAGTTGAAGTGAGTTGGAGGCCCCTGCTTTAAAAATGGATGCAATTATGTAAAGGCCGCCTTTCTTAATCAATACTCTTGCATCGCTCGCCAGTGACGAGCAGCAGAAGAAGCAATCAGCAAAAATCGGTATTGACAATCAATCGGAGACGCTCAATAATTCCTTCCCTGCTGCTCAATGAGCGATCACGTGGAATTTGTGAAGCATTAGCGCGGTTTTTCACGGCGGCCGTGAGTATTAGGGGGCTTTCTTTGCTGTGCTAGATAACAGAGAGAGAGAGAGAGAGAGAGTCGGGGGGTGTCGCTCGCCCAGACAAGGCTGCAGTGAGAAAAAGCTAATGGCTATGATTAATGACAAAGGGCCAGAGGAGAGCCGGGACACAGACGCTACATATATCATCCTCTCCCATCAGTCTGTGCACCGCCCAGGAACCTCTCAGCATGGAGGAGGGAGGGGAGAGAGAGAGAGAGAGAGAGAGAGAGAGAGAGAGAGAGAGAGTGTGTTATCTTCTTCCTGCTCCTCTAACACTTCTCCCTTTCTTTTTGGCTTGAACAAAAAAAAAAAAGTGACAAAGAGGTGATAAGGTGAACAAGAAAACGGCGTGTCAAATAACCGCGTGAGAGGAGGATGAGGAGGAGGAGGAAGTGGCGGTGTTTGGGTGCACATGCCGACGCCACGTTTTCCAAGGTCTTATCTGCCATATGGCCGGCCCTGTTTGGATGATTTATTAGGTGGAGGAAAAGCTCCCTGATAAATGTTTTATTCCGCGTGGGCAACCCGCCGTGTCAATAACACAACTCAGACGTCTTTAATGAAAACTTTTTGGCGTGGGGGGGGGGAGACTGTGTGAGTCACGGTTGAACCTGGCTTCACACGCACCGGTGCGGAGATCACATGCACGGGTCATTTAGACCCGGGATCAATTTAATTATCACTGATTGTTTTTTTAGCACAATGCTAATTAGGAGCAGGCAAACATTACAGGGACACAGAACAGGATCAAACTTTAGAGGGAGACAGAACAGGATGAAACTTTAGAGGGAGACGGAACAGGATCAAACATTACAGGGAGAAAGAACAGCGTCAAACATTACAGGGAGACAGAACAGGATCAAACATTACAGGGAGACGGAACAGGGTCAAATTTTACAAGGAGAAAGAACAGTATCAAACATTACAGGGAGACAGAACAGTATCAAACATTACAGGGAGAAAGAACAGGATCAAACATTACAGGGAGACAGAACAGTATCAAACATTACAGGGAGACAGAACAGGATCAAACATTACAGGGAGAAAGAACAGCGTCAAACTTTACAGGGAGACAGAATAGGATCAAACATTACAGGGAGACAGGACAGGATCAAACTTTACAGGGAGACAGAACAGGATCAAACATTACAGGGAGACAGGACAGGATCAAACTTCACAGGGAGACAGAACAGGATCAAACATTACAGGGAGACAGACCTGGATCAAAATTTACAGGGGGACAGAACGGAATCAAACATTATAGGGGGACAGAACAGGATCAAACATTACAGGGAGACAGAACAGGATCAAACTTTACAGGGAAACAAAACAGGATCAAACTTTACGGGGAGATAGAACAGGATCAAACTTTACATGGGGACACAACAGGATCAAACTTTACAGGGAGACATAACAGGATCAAACATTAAAGGGAGACAGAACAGGATCAAACTTTACAGGGAGACAGAACAGTATCAAACATTACAGGGAGACAGAAAAGGATCAAACACTAAAGGGAGACAGAACAGGATCAAACATTACAGGGAGACAGAACAGGATCAAACATTACAGGGAGACGGATTAGGATCAAACAATACAGGGAGACAGAACAGGATCAAACATTAGAGGGAGACAGAACAGGATCAAACATTACAGGGAGACAGAAAAGGATCAAACACTAAAGGGAGACAGAACAGGATCAAACATTACAGGGAGACAGAACAGGATCAAACTTTACAGGGAGACATAACAGGATCAAACATTACAGGGAGACAGAACAGGATCAAACTTTACAGGGAGACAGAACAGTATCAAACATTACAGGGAGACAGAACAGGATTAAACTTTTCAGGGAGACTGAACAGGATCAAACATTACAGGGCGACAGAACAGGATCAAACTTTACGAGGAGTCAGAAGAGGATCAAACATTACAGGGCGAGAAAACAGGATCAAACATTACAGGGAGACAGAACAGGATCACTGACTGCTCTGTCAACTTCCAGCGCACCTTACAAAAAAGGTCAGAAACAGATATACGCTAGTTTACAAAAAGTCATTGAACACCTTGAACCAGAGTTCTCAGACACGTGGGCCAATTGCGGCCGCGAGACGTTATTTTGCGACCCCCACCTTAATATGAAAGTTTAATGTTAGTGCTGCCTGTGAGTTTTGTATGAATGTCACTTGACAGCGTTGTGTGCGGAGCTGAAGCAATCTACCAATCTCGGTGTGGTATGTGGCTCTTGGGGGACGAACATTGACGTCACTTGCGTGATGCAAGCAGAGAAACTTTTTGCCGCTTTTCCACTAGACCCGCACGCACTCTTCCTCCCTTGCTCGCCCGCCTGCTCGCGCTGTCTCTCTCGGTTCGGTAGCTTCCGAAGCACTCCGCCGAAGGAACGCGCGACAATACAAAAATGTGGTGTACTGGACCCCAGCGCTGATACTCCGACAGAGAGTCGCCGGGCGAATTGGACATGTAACACTTGAAGTGAAGTGAATTATATTTATATAGCGCTTTTCTCAAGTGACTCAACGTGCTGTACATAGTGACACCCAATACCTAAGTTACATTTAAACTAGTGTGGGTGGCACTGGGAGCAGGTGGGTAAAGTGTCATGCCCAAGGACGCAACGGCAGTAACTAGGATGGCACAAGCGGGAATCGAACCTGCAACTCTCAAGTTGCTGGCACGGACACTCTACTAACCGAGCTATTCCGCCCGAGCTGTACTTCAGCCCCCCCTACCCCCCTCCCGTTGGCTCCAGACAGAAACAATTTTTGTTATTTGGGTCCAAAATGGCTCTTTCAACGTTCTGGGTTGCCTACCCCTGCGTTAGTGGAAAAGCGGCAAATGAGTGAAAGCGACAGAAATGTTGCCATGGACACCTGTCCGTCAGTAATAACAGTCCCCGATAACCAGGACCAATTCAAACCGTTATTTGTTTTTTTTTTATTGTTTAATTTGCATTTGTCTCACACAATGAACACTACTTATATTTCTATATAAACACTCCAGGAGCCCTCACTTTTTTGCACTCGCTATCCAGGTACTTTTTAAAAAATCTTTTCTTGAAGCCGGATAAGGTTATCCAGGGTAAATCCAACCTAACCTTATCCTTGTCCACACACACACACACACACACACACACACAATGGTCGTTTAAGACCTCCCCGAACTCAGATTGTAAACGATCGATGAGTCCATAAAAGAGCCGGAGATTCAAGAAATACATGGCACACTTATCCAAGGAGGGCGACCTAAAACGATGTTTTAGTGTGGTTGACATGAGACTAAGGCTACATAATTATTTGCGCTGATGCCGTCTCAAGACGGCCACTTAAAAGCAGGAAGCACCAGCGTGACCACACAATGCAGAGAAGGTAGGCAATGTGCGGTTAAAGATATGTTGACTGGGTTAAAGAAGTAGGCACCAGTTTGACTCCAGGATACAGAGAAGTTAGGTAATGTGCAGGTAAAGATATGTTGTCTGGGTGATGGCAGGAAGCACCCGTGTGTACGGGTGACAGAAAGAAGCACCAGTGTGACCCCAGGATGCAGGGAAGGTAGGTAAAGTGCAGGTAAAGATATGTTGAATGGGTAAAAAGTCAGTCCTGTCCATCGCTGCTTGCAGCTTTAATGTTCTTTTGATATTTCCCTCTTACACACGTTTATGTGTGCTATGACTATGATTTTTTTACCTTGGCCTCAGTCAGGACCGCCTTTTTAGGGGCTCAGGCTTAGACTGATTTTTTTCCCCCCACTAAAGCAGCGCCATCTTGGAAAAAAAAAAAAAGTAGCTTGTTTCCCCCCCTCCGAACTCAGCCGCCACGGAACATATTTGTGCCTAATTGAAGCATTCAGCTGTTTACGGCGCGCACAAAAACAGCGAGGGTTTATTTACGGCCAATTATAGAGCGCGGTGTTTTGACTGAAGGAGGTCCATTATGGATTGGAGCCCTTTTGATTCTAATTAGTCACTGCGTTGTTGGGCGTCTTGTTGTTGTTTACATGCCTGATTTACCGAGGGCCAGCCGGTGGGGGGGCGAGAGAATTAATTTCCTATTAAACGACATATGCCTTTTACTAAATCAGACAAAAAGCTCCGGGGGAAACAAAAGCACGGGAACAATAACGGAGGAACAAACTGGCCTGGAGCACTAAAACTCCACTTTTAATGCCTACTTGTAAATTAGCATAATATGGCCTTATTTACTGTGATTTATTGTTGTTATGAGATGGTTTTATATGATGTTAGGGCTGCAACTTACAATTAGTCTCTTTTGCAAGCAATCTGGTGATTATTTTAGTGATCAATCAGCCACTTATTGGGCCTGTTAAAGGTTCTGAACGGCTAAAATACACAGCAAAATAAAAAATGATCTGCCTAATTCGCATGCACAATGTAAATGAGTCCTAAGTACTGTGATATCTATTCCCGCAAGTTATTAATGATAATAATAACACAGGCCTTAATGTGTAAGAAACATACATGTCATACAATTATTGTTATTTATTATCTTTCCAGTTAGAACTGTAATAATAACTGCCAACTTGCACAGGAGAAGAAAAGAGAAACAACTCCAAATAATCCACAAAGTCAAAGCCCAAAGAACATACATCCATGTATCGGCAAAATAGTTCACAATGCAGGTCACTTCCCATGTTTTATACAAATATATACACACATATATATATATATATATATATATATATATATATATATATATATATATATATATATATATATATATATATATATATATATATATATATATATATATATATACATATATACATACACATATATACATATACATACATACATACAAACATATACATATGTACACATATGCGATGAGGGGCGACTTGTCCAGGGTGTACGCCACCTTCCAACCGGTTGTAGCCAAGATAAGCAGCAGCGACCCCCGCGACCCCAAAGGGAATAAGCGGGAGAAATGGATGAATGGACAAATCCATATATACATGGTAAATGAGTTGTACTTGTATAGCACTTTTCTACCTTCAAGGTACTCAAAGCGCTTTGACACTACTTCCACATTTACCCATTCACACACACATTCACACACTGATGGAGGGAGCTGCCATGCAAGGCGCCAACCAGCACCCATCAGGAGCAAGGGTGAAGTGTCTTGCTCAGGACACAACGGACGTGACGAGGTTGGTACTAGGTGGGGATTGAACCAGGGACCCTCGGGTTGCGCACGGCCACTCTTCCACTGCGCCACACCGTCCCTTATATATATATATATATATATATATATATATATATATATATATATATATATATATATATATATATATATATATATACACACATATAAACATATATACAAATATATACATATAAACACATATATACATATATATATATATATATATATATATATATATATATATATATATATATATGTATGTCTTGATTGGATTATCCAGAGAATAGTGCTCGATACCGTGGTAGAGCGCAATATGTAGGTGTGGGAAAAATCACAACACTACTTTATCTCTACAGAACTGTTTCATGAGGGGTTCCCTCAATCATCAGGAGATTTTTTTTTCTCCTGATGATTGAGGGAACCCCTCATGAAACAGTTCTGTAGAGATGAAGTAGTGTTGTGATTTTTCCCACACCTATATATATATATATATATATATATATATATATATATATACACATACATATATACACATATATACTTATATATACACAGAAATACATATATATATACATACACATATATGCATATGCATATTTACGTATACATACCAATATACATATACACATATACATATATATACACATATATATTCTTATATATATATATACACACATAAATGCATATATACACATAAATACATATGTATACACATATATACATATGCATATATACATATACATACCTATATGTATATATATACACATATACATATATATACACATATATACTTATATATATACATAAATACATATATACACATAAACACATATATATACACATACATACATATACATATTTACAAATACCTACATACCTATATACATATATACACACACATATACACACATATACATGTATGTACACACATTTACACATGTACATATATAATGTATGTATGTATGTATATATACATAAACATATATATGTACATACATATATATATATATATATATATATATATATATATATATATATATATATATATATATATATATATATATATATATATATATATATGAACACACATTTTTTATATAGATACATACATACACACATACATAAATACATACATATACACATGCAATGTGTCTCAATGTAAACTCAACTGTGCTCAGGTCACATTCATCCGACTATCATCAAAAAGCGATGAGCGTCATAATTTTTCACCAAAATAGACAGTCGCTTCATTCTTTCTGATTTCTAATCGCATAATCCAGTTGTGTTAGTTCGACTTCTCAAAAAACCGAACACGATGGGATTAAGATGTTCCCATGGGAACATGAGGAGGCCTATTGGCAAATACAAAGTATGATGACTCCTCCCCAACAGTTATTCATGTCATGTGATCACCTGAAACAATACAAATAACACAACATGACTCAAAACGAGCCACAAATTCAGCAAAGGTGAGTATTGCCGTCAAGGAATAGGACTTCAACCCACACTTTCAGGGTGTCAAAAGAAGTAAGTTCCTAAAGTTGCTGGAGGTGAAAAGCCTGCAGGTGTGTCTGCAGCATCATGTGCAGGTGTGTCTGCAGCACCATGTGCAGGTGTGTCTGCAGCATCATGTGCAGGTGTGTCTGCAGCACCATGTGCAGGTGTGTCTGCAGCACCATGTGCAGGTGTGTCTGCAGCATCATGTGCAGGTGTGTCTGCAGCATCATGTGCAGGTGTGTCTGCAGCATCATGTGCAGGTGTGTCTGCAGCATCATGTGCAGGTGTGTCTGCAGCATCATGTGCAGGTGTGTCTGCAGCATCATGTGCAGGTGTGTCTGCAGCATCATGTGCAGGTGTGTCTGCAGCATCATGTGCAGGTGTGTCTGCAGCACCATGTGCAGGTGTGTCTGCAGCACCATGTGCAGGTGTGTCTGCAGCATCATGTGCAGGTGTGTCTGCAGCATCATGTGCAGGTGTGTCTGCAGCATCATGTGCAGGTGTGTCTGCAGCATCATGTGCAGGTGTGTCTGCAGCATCATGTGCAGGTGTGTCTGCAGCATCATGTGCAGGTGTGTCTGCAGCATATCATGTGCAGGTGTGTCTGCAGCATATCATGTGCAGGTGTGTCTGCAGCATCATGTGCAGGTGTGTCTACAGCGTCATGTGCAGGTGTGTCTGCAGCATCATGTGCAGGTGTGTCTGCAGCATATCATGTGCAGGTGTGTCTGCAGCATCATGTGCAGGTGTGTCTGCAGCATCATGTGCAGGTGTGTCTGCAGCATCATGTGCAGGTGTGTCTGCAGCATCATGTGCAGGTGTGTCTACAGCGTCATGTGCAGGTGTGTCTGCAGCATCATGTGCAGGTGTGTCTGCAGCATATCATGTGCAGGTGTGTCTGCAGCATCATGTGCAGGTGTGTCTGCAGCATCATGTGCAGGTGTGTCTGCAGCATCATGTGCAGGTGTGTCTGCAGCATCATGTGCAGGTGTGCAGGTGTGTCTGCAGCATCATGTGCAGGTGTGTCTGCAGCATCATGTGCAGGTGTGTCTGCAGCATCATGTGCAGGTGTGTCTGCAGCGTCATGTGCAGGTGTGTCTGCAGCATCATGTGCAGGTGTGTCTGCAGCATCATGTGCAGGTGTGTCTACAGCATCATGTGCAGGTGTGTCTGCAGAATCATGTGCAGGTGTGTCTGCAGCGTCATGTGCAGGTGTGTCTGCAGCATCATGTGCAGGTGTGTCTGCAGCATCATGTGCAGGTGTGTCTGCTGCATTATGTGCAGGTGTGTCTGCAGCATCATGTGCAGGTGTGTCTGCCGCATCATGTGCAGGTGTGTCTGCAGCATCATGTGCAGGTGTGTCTGCAGCATCATGTGCAGGTGTGTCTGCAGCACCATGTGCAGGTGTGTCTGCAGCATCATGTGCAGGTGTGTCTCCAGCATCATGTGCAGGTGTGTCTGCAGCATCATGTGCCGGTGTGTCTGCAGCATCATGTGCAGGTGTGTCTGCAGCATCATGTGCAGGTGTGTCTGCAGCATCATGTGCAGGTGTGTCTGCAGCATCATGTGCAGGTGTGTCTGCAGCAACATGTGCAGGTGTGTCTGCAGCATCATGTGCAGACGACAGGTGTAGCTCCTCATCACACACACACACAGTTTGCTTAACATGTGTCAACAGCCCGGCAACAATGAAGCCTTCATTTGCAAGCCGGAGCACTCTTCACTGTTTCATTTGCAGACCAAAAGCCGGCCGCTTTGAAGTGCAAATACCCGGCATTTGACAAAAGTGGAATGACAAAGGGTCAAAGGGAACAAAAAGGAAAGGAGAGGGCGGACTCGGTCGCCGAATAGTTGTTAGAACAGAGTCTGTTCTCGTGAGAATTTACAGGAGGGGTCGATGAGGGGGAAAGTAGTAGAATGTTAACTTGATTCGTTGCCTTTTCCATATGAGTTGGGAAATTGTGTTAGATGTAAATATAAACGGAATACAAAGATTTGCAAATCCTTTTCAACCCATATTCAGTTGAATATGCTACAAAGACAACATATTTGATGTTCAAACTCATAAACTTTATTTTATTTTTTTTTGCAAATAATAATTAACTTAGAATTTCAAAGTAGTTGGGAAAGGGCATGTTCACCACTGTGTTACATCACCTTTTCTTTTAACAACACTCAATAAACGTTTGGGAACTGAGGAAACTAATTGTTGAAGCTTTGAAAGTGGAATTCTTTCCCATTCTTGTTTTATGTCGAGCTTCAGTCCTTCAACAGTCCGGGGTCTCCGCTGTCGTATTTTACGCTTCATAATGCGCCACACATTTTCCATGGGAGACAGGTCTGGACTGCAGGCGGGCCAGGAAATACCCGCACACTTTTTTTACAAAGCCACGCTGTTATAACACATGCTGAATGTGTCTTGGCATTGTCTTGCTGAAATAAGCAGGGGCGTCCATGAAAAAGACGGCGCTTAGATGGCAGCATATGTTGTTCCAAAACCTGTATGTACCTTTCAGCATTAATGGTGCCTTCACAGATGTGTAAGTTACCCATGCCTTGGGCACTAATGCACCCCCATACCATCACAGATGCTGGCTTTTATACTTTGCGTCGATAACAGTCTGGATGGTTTGCTTCCCCTTTGGTCCGGATGACACGATGTCGAATATTTCCAAAAACAATTTGAAATGTAGACTTGTCAGACCACAGAACACTTTTCCACTTTGCATCAGTCCATCTTAGATGATCTCGGGCCCAAAGAAGCCGGCAGTGTTTCTGGATGTTGTTGATAAATGGCTTTCACTTTGAATAGTAGAGCTTTAACTTGCACTTACAGATGTAGCGACCAACTGTATTTAGTGACAGTGGCTTTCTGAAGTGTTCCTTAGTCCATGTGGTGATATCCTTTAGAGATTGATGTCGGTTTTTGATACAGTGCCGTCTGAGGGATCGAAGGTCACGGTCATTCAATGTTAGTTTCCGGCCATGCCGCTTACGTGGAGTGATTTCTCCAGATTTTCTGAACCTTTTGATGATATTATGGAGCGTAGATGTTGAAATCCCTAAATTTCTTGCAATTGCACTTTGAGAAAGGTTGTTCTTAAACTGTTTGACTATTTGCTCACGCAGTTGTGGACAAAGGGGTGTACCTCGCCCCATCCTTTCTTGTGAAAGACTGAGCATTTTTTGGGAAGCTGTTTTTATAGCCAATCATGGCACCCACCTGTTCCCAATTAGCCTGCACACCTGTGGGATGTTCCAAATAAGTGTTTGATGAGCATTACTCAACTTTATCAGTATTTATTGCCACTTTTCCCAACTTTTTTTTCACTTGTTGCTGGCATCAAATTCTACAGGCAATGATTATTTGCAAAAAAAAAGTTTATGAGTTTGAACATCAAATATGTTGTCTTTGTAGCATATTCAACTGAATATGGCTTGAAAAGGATTTGTAAATCCTTGTATTCTGTTTATATTTACATCTAACACAATTTCCCAACCCACCCACATCTGCGGTCCTCCCCAAGGTTTCTCATAATCATTCACATGGACATCCCACTGGGTGGTGAGTTTTTCCTTGCCCTGATGTGGGATCTGAACAGAGGATGCCGTTGCGGCTTTTGCAGCCCTTTGAGACACTCGTGATTTAGGGCTATATAAATAAACATTGATCGATTAAACATTGATGTCAAACAAACAATATGTGATCTTTCTTTTCAAAACGAAACTCGAAACAAATAAATCAATCAATCAATCAATGTTTATTTATATAGCCCCAAATCACAAATGTCTCAAAGGACTGCAAAAATCATTACGACTACAACATCCTCGGAAGAACCCACAAAAGGGCAAGGAAAACTCACACCCAGTGGGCAGGGAGAATTCACATCCAGTGGGACGCCAGTGACAATGCTGACTATGAGAAACCTTGGAGAGGACCTCAGATGTGGGCAACCCCCCCCCCCCCTCTAGGGGACCGAAAGCAATGGATGTCGAGCGGGTCTAACATGATACTGTGAAAGTTCAATCCATAGTGGCTCCAACACAGCCGCGAGAGTTCAGTTCAAAGCGGATCCAAGACAGCAGCGAGAGTCCCGTCCACAGGAAACCATCTCAAGCGGAGTCGGATCAGCAGCGTAGAGATGTCCCCAACCGATACACAGGCGAGCGGTCCATCCTGGGTCTCGACGAGCGGTCCAACCTGGGTCTCGACTCTGGACAGCCAGTACTTCATCCATGGTCATCGGACCGGACCCCCTCCACAAGGGAGGGGGGGACATAGGAGAAAGAAAAGAAGCGGCAGATCAACTGGTCTAAAAAGGAGGTCTATTTAGAGGCTAGAGTATACAGATGAGTTTTAAGGTGAGACTTAAATGCTTCTACTGAGGTAGCATCTCGAACTGTTACCGGGAGGGCATTCCAGAGTACTGGAGCCCGAACGGGTATGAAATAAAATGTGCAAAAGACATCTGGGGGAGAAAAAAAATATTTCCACCCTCAAAAACAAAGACAGCGGATGATTGACGAGAGGCTTCACTCCCTCTCTCGTTCCTCTTTGGATGAGCCAAAAAAAATTATAATACATTTTGATGAAACTTTCAGGAACTGTCAGAAACGGGATGAACGATTACATTTCGGGGCTGATGCGGATCCCCATCTGGGTTCTTCTCGTGACTCTCCTTCACTATTATGATCCACACATAACAGCCACCATTCCACTTTATTCCTCTCTTGTTTTTTTTTTACATATTTATGAATCCACAGCAATTAATATTGCACTCGCTGCATTTTTCATCTTACGAGGCGTTTCCCGGGGAAATGTCGTACACACGTTAATGGCCCCCGCTCACGCTGTAGCTGTCAAGTCGCGGACAGCTGCATTTTTACTAGACAAACTCCGACATGTCACACTCTGCTCTCTGCGGACTCACTTGCTGCTTCTTTGTCACACACACACACACACACACACACACACACACACACACACACGAGGGGCCCGCCAGGAGGACAAGGCCGGCAGCTGTTAATGGCTGCACGGAGAACTTTGATTAATATTTCACCTCCCTTGTTGCAAGGCTGTTGAGCAAGTGTCACCTTCCAAACAGCATCCCGTGAAAGCCATTCTTTGCGGGACCCCACTTTGTCAGGTGGCACTGTGATAAATCTACTCACACCACCCCCCCTTTTTCTCGGAAAAAAAAAAGAAAAGGAGCCCTCATCAGGCTAATTACTGTGTAGCCATGCAGTTCTGATGAATGCCTGCAGACGAGGACTTTGGACTGTGGCCAACAGAGCAGGAGGACGCCAGCTCGGCTAAATTGAGTCCTCGGCTTTCAAATTAACTCGCCATCTTTTCTTTGTTATATTTCATGACCCTTGGCGGTTTGCTTCTGCTTCCACCATCGTCTTGGTCGGTTTATTAAATAAATCATATTCAGCGGGCAAAAAAACGTGGCGAACAACCTGAGTCAGAGGCTTAACTTGTGTTATGTAGCCATTAAAGCCTTTTTTTTTAAAATATATGCATACTATACTTTTAGCTATTAGGCTGTTCTAGATTTTATTTTTATTTATTTTTATTATCATTTTATTTTTATTTAATTTTTTAAAAATCTATTATTGTTATTATTATTATTATACATAGGGACTTTTAACAGGAATGCATTAATTCATTAAAAACATTTTTTTAAAAATATAATTAATATTTTTAAATAATTATAAAAGTATGTATTTTTTTATCTGGTTGTCATTTTTTTGTATAATGAAAGGCGCTTTCTACAAATAAAATATATTATTATTTTAATTACTATTACTATAATATATAGGGACATTTTACAGGAAAACATTAATTTATTAAAAACATTTTGTTGTTTTTTAGTATATCATAAATCATTTAAAATAATTATGAAAGTATGTATTTTTTTATTAAATTGTCATATTTTTTGTATAATTAAAAGTGCTTTCTACAAATACGATCAATTATTATTGTTATTAATATAATACATACAGACTTTTTACAGGAAAGCATTAATTTATTAAAAAACAATTTTGTTTTTTAAAATATAATAAATATTTTAAGATAATGATCACAGTATGTATTTTTATTTATTTAATTGTCATATCTTTTTGTTTAGTTAAAAGTGCTTTCTACAAATAAAATCGATTATTATTATTATTAATATTAATATTATTATTATTATTATTTTACATAGAGACTTACAGGAAAGCATTTTTTAAAATATATAATAAATATTTCAAAATAATTATCAAAGTATGTATTTTTTAATCTAATAGTCATATCTCTTGGTATAATTAAAGGTGCTTTCCACAAATAAAATCTATCATTATTATTATTATTATTATTATACGTAGAGACTTTTTACAGGAATGCATGAATTTATTAAAACATATTTTGTTTTTTAAAATATAGCATTTTTTTTTTAATTATCAAAATATGTATTTTTTATTAAGTGTCAAATTTTTTGTATAATTAAAAGTGCTTTCTACAAATAAAATCTATTATTATTATTATAATGCATAGGAACTTTTTACAGGAAAGCATTAATTTGTTTAAAAACATGATTTGTTTTTTAAAATATAATAAATATTTTTAAATAATTATCAAAGCATGCAATTTTTTTATATAATTGTCAATTTTTTGTATAATTAAAAGTGTTTTCCATCCATCCATCCATTTTCTACCGCTTATTCCCTTTCGGGGTCGCGGGGGGCGCCCTGGTACACCCTGGACAAGTCGCCACCTCATCGCAGGGCCAACACAGATAGACAGACAACATTCACACTCACATTCACACACTAGGGACCATTTAGTGTTTTCTATAAATAAAATCCTTTATTATTATTATTAGTATTTTATTATTATAATACATAGGGACTTTTTACAGGAAAGTATTAATTTATTAAAAACATATTTTTGTTTTTTTAAAACTACAATAAATATTTTTAAATAATTATCAAACTTCGTCATTTTTTTTTTTCATGCCTGCAACATGTTTCAAAAAAAGCTGGCAAACGTGGCAAAGAAGACTGAGAAAGTTGAGGAATGCTCATCAAACACTTATTTGGAACATCCCACAGGTAAGCAGGCTAATTGGGAACAGGTGGGTGCCATGATTGGGTGTAAAAGCAGCTTCCATGAAATGCTCAGTCTTTCACAATAAAAGATGGGGCGAGGCTCACCACTTTGTCAACAAATGCATGCTCAACGAGCTATTGCAAATAATTTAGGGATTCCACCATCTAAGGATCTGTAATATCATCAAAAGGTTCAGAGAATCTGGAGAAATCACTGCAAGTAAGCCCTGATATTACAGATCTTCGATCCCTCAGGCGGTACTGCATGAAAAGGCGACATCAGTGTGTAAAGGATATCTCCACATGGGCTCAGGAACACTTCAGAAAACCAGTGTCAGTAACTACAGTTGGTCACTACATCTGTAAGTGCAAGTTTAAACTCTACAATGCAAAGCGTAAGTCATTTATCAACAACACCCAGAAACGCCGCCGGCTTCGCTGGGCCTGAGCTCATCTAAGATGGACTGATGCAAAGTGGAAAAGTGTTCTGTGGTCTGACGAAACCATGTTTCAAATTGTTTTTAAAAATTGTGGACGTACTGTCCTCCGGAACAAAGAGGAAAAGAACCATCCGGATTGCTCTAGGCGCAAAGTTGAAAAGCCAGCATGTCTGATGGTATGGGGGTGCATTAGTGCCCAAGGCATGGGTAACTTACACATCTGTGAAGGCACCATTAATGCTGAAAGGTACATAATGGTTTTGGAGCATCCAAGCAACGTTATCATGGACGCCCCTGCTTATTTCAGCAAGACAATGCCAAGCCAGGTGTTACAACAGCGTGGCTTCATACTAAACGAGTGCAGGTACTTTCCTGGCCTGCCTGTAGTCCTGACCTGTCTCTTATTGAACATGTTTGGTGCAATATGAAGCCTAAAATACCACAACGGAGACTGTTGAACAACTTAAGCTGTACATCAAGCAAGAATGGGAAAGAATTCCACTTTCAAAGCTTCAACAATTAGTTTCCTCAGTTCCCAAACGTTTATTGAGTGTTTTTAAAAGAAAAGGTGACATAACACAATGGCGAACATGCCCTTTCCCAACTACTTTGGCACGTGTTGCAGTCATCAAATTGCAAAAAAAATAAAGTTTATGAATTTAAACATCAAATATCTTGAATTCCACCAAAATATTTATCCTCAGTTCCCAAACGTTTACTGAGTGTTGTTAAAAGAAAAGGCCATGTAACACAGTTGTAAAAATGCCCCCGTGACAACTTTTTTTGTAATGTGTGTAAATTCTAAGTTAATGATTATTTGCAACAAAAAAAAAGTATTTCAATGTGAACATTAGTGAAGTGAAGTGAATTATATTTATATAGCGCTTTTCTCTAGTGACTCAAAGCGCTTTACATAGTGAAACCCAATATCTAATTTTTTACATTTAAACCAGTGTGGGTGGCACTGGGAGCAGGTGGGTAAAGTGTCTTGCCCAAGGACACAACGGCAGTGACTAGGATGGCGGAAGCGGGAATCGAACCTGCAACCCTCAAGTTGCTGGCACGGCCAATCTACCAACCGAGCTATGCCGCCCCATTAAATATATTGTCTTTAAAACAACAACAACAAAAAACAGCGCCTCTGCTGGTTGCAGCCAAGTACTGCACATCTTTTTGCCTCAATTCCAATCTATTTGCACCTTTTCAACAGCATTCTTAGACAGAATCAGGCATCACTACAACCGCCATTAGTTTCCTGTGTTTAGTAAACATGAGCATCGAGGTAAACGGCGCCGACTGTTGCCGTCATTGAATCGGAGGTCACGAATGTCACAACATCGGCACAGCCGCGCAACAACAGCACCGAGTCCCGCTGTGAGATGACTGACAAATGCTGAAAGTGGCTCCAAGAGTCTCCTTTTATAATAATAATAATAATAATAACAATAATAATAATCACCCGCGTGGCGTAGCAGAGAGCGGCGACAATGTGCTAATTAGCTAACGACCTGTTTGCCAGACTGGCGGTGACAACGACACCGATAACGCCGCCAAAAAAAAAAAAAAAAAAGAGGGAGATTTGTCATCTCGCGTCTCGCCTTGTCAGCTGAAAATGACATCAACAAAAACGAGGCGTGACAAGACAACCCCTACGTCGGGTATGGGTAAAGGATTATTCATGCAGCTACAAATAAATCTAAAATGATAAATACAAATGTTTTATGGATATGTCGTTGTGGCTTGAGCAGCCCTTTGAGACACTTGTGATTAAGGGCTATATGAATAAACCTTGATTGATTGATTTGATTGAATATAAACATGACATGACAAGACTATTGCGATGTGTGTTAGAATAATTATGTATATATTATCACACAACTTTTATGCTTAAGGGCCGTTGCTATAGTTATGATCAATTGTGCCGAAGTGGTATTTTTCTTTCTCGGTGCAAAGCTGGCAATCCAAAAGATTGCTAGCCAGTCTCGTATCAGTGTATCAGTATCATGTTAGACCCGCTCGACATCTATTGCTTTCGGTCCCCTGGGGGGGGTTCTCTCCAAGGTTCTCATAGTCATCATTGGCACCGACGTCCCACCGGGTGTGAGTTTTCCTTGCCCTTATGTGGGTTCTTCCAAAGATGTCGTAGTCGTAATGATTTGTGCAGTCCTTTGAGACATTTGTGATTTAGGGCTATATAAATAAACATTGATTGATTGAGTGTCTGTTTCCAGGATACATGGATTGATTTATGTGGACCCCAACTTAAACATATTGAAAAACTTATTCGGGTGTTACCATTTTTTTTTTCCCTTGGCCTCAGTCTGCACCCCGTCTCCAGGGCCTAGGCTAAGACCGATTTTTTAATTCTATTTTAATCTTCTATTCCCCCCCCCCCCCCCCCACCCCCAACACCACCCCCCCTCCCCCCCCCCTTGTTTACCTGTATGTCATCTTTTTTTGTAAGGGGCGCTGGAAGCCGGCAGACCCGTCAGCGATCCTGTTCTGTCTCCCTGTAATGTTTGTCTGATCTTGAATGGGATTGTGCTGAAAATTGTAATTTTCCTGAAGGAACTCTCCTGACGGTATAAATAAAGTACTATCTATCTATTTAGTGGTCAATTGTACGGGATATGTACTGTACTGTGCAATCTACTAATAAAAGTTCCAGTCAATCAATCAAT
This sequence comes from Nerophis ophidion, assembly GCF_033978795.1. Lineage (NCBI taxonomy): Eukaryota > Metazoa > Chordata > Actinopteri > Syngnathiformes > Syngnathidae > Nerophis > Nerophis ophidion. The sequence goes on from NC_084619.1 coordinate 74,336,526, forward strand.
CAATTAATCAACGGCCTGCTTACTGCCAAAGCCGAACACCGCCGTGACGCGGACAGAGCAGAGACAAGGCGATATCACCAGCGTCAACACATTTGCAATTCTTGTATAATCATATGAGAAGAGAATGTCATTATATTTGCATATAACGAGATTAAGGATTCTAACTTAAGGTGCGGGAGTGGGAACAAAGATGGGGTAAAAATAAATTACACAAGCAGTAATAAAGAAAAACTAACAATTGAAACAAACAGACTACTATCCGATAAAAATCCTTAGAGAACATGTCATTAAATTGTATACAAAATAAAAATGCATAACAAAACTTGCTACGTCGGGTATGACAGATATGCAGGTGCGCTATTTTTTTCTCCATCCAATTATATTGTTTTATGGAAAAATACTACTTTTTATTCACAATATACAATTCAACTCAGGATTAAACCTGTTTGCCAGACTGTAAAATAATAATAGCAAAAAATAAGGATGGTTTTCGGGCATGTTGTGTCATCTCCCACCTAGGCGTGTGTCGTCAGCTGCTGTCTTTTGTTTCACCTCGACGCTCAGAACACTCGTCTATCGCCACGTTTCCTGTGAAGCCGAGTGTGCAGACGGATGGAAGACGGAGAAGGGAAAGGTGCGCATCACCTGGGGTCCTCAGCCCCCCGACCCAGCAGGGCCCCACGCCAATCAGTGGCAAGCAAACAAGACGAGAGATCTCCTGAAGACGTCCGCCATTCTCCTCGGAGAGCTTGGAGCTACTTGAGAGGACGTGCAAACATCTCGAAACTGTGCCGCCTTCGCTCCTCTGAGAGATGACATATTTCCTGCCATTTAGTACAATCAGGCTCCGCAACCCGACTGGGCGGTGTCATTTCTTTTTCTGCCGGCGCGTCGTCGCTCCACATCAAGGGCAATGGATGGCGTATCCACAGGGGCAGGGGAGGCCCGCCGACTAGATAGGAAGCGGCGCAGGTCTCTTTGAAGTCATTTTGCTTTTTTCTGGGCGGTTGCCCCCTCACGCAGCAGCGGCAGCATCAGCCCCCCCCCCCCCCCTTTAGGCGTCTCCCTCACAGCGGGCCCTGACAGCTTGACACATTGACAGCTGCCTGCTGAATGACAACTGATTTGTAGAAATTTCAAGCCTTATAAATCTAGCTGTCAAAACAAGAGCATGAAAGAGCTCGGACCCAGCAGGTAATTCGGGAGGGGGAGAAAACGCAGGCTTCCTCCTCCTCTTCCTCTCTGACAGCACACAAGAACAAAATAGGCGAAAGAAGACATGTTTTTTTTTGTTTTGTTCCCCCCTATTGTTATCTCATCAAGGTATTTATTACACATAAGATATGTACAGATTTGCTTGGAACATAGTGTTTATTTTTCTTTCTTTTTTTTTATCTCCTTATTTCTAATTCAGTTTTTCTACACGCTACATTTCGTATGATTCGGTTTTGTATCCGAAAGATGTCGAAATATTGCCCCGATTTCCGTGTACCGTCAACTCCAGCAACTTGCAGCTCTTTAGCGCCGCCCAATAAGGATTGAAAATGGAAAAAGACGGGGGGAAAATGTATTTATTTTGTTTTAGTTATGTTTTTTGTTTGAAGACAAACACGACACAAACTTTCCGCGAGTTCAAGCCCCGGCCGAGTCATATCAAAGACTATAAAAAAAAAATGGGAGCCATTACCTCCCTGCTTGGCACTCAGCATCAAGGGTTGGAATTGGCGGTTGAATCACCAAAAATGATTCCCGGGTGCTGCCACCGCTGCTACTCACTGCTCCCCTCACCTCCTTAGGAGGTGATCAAGGGTGGTGGGTCAAATGCAGAGAATAATGTTGTGGGTGACAATCAATGGTACTTTAACTTCAATATATTTGGTATGACTTTGTGATGCAACTGTGAGTGACAGCTGACAAGCAGCAACAAAACAACGTTCGTCAAAACCGTTCAATTATTTGACGCATCTTTCAAGATGCTTCAAGGAGGACAGAAATTCCATCGATGACTTTGTCAAGCAAACCCGTTTGTTGGCAATAACTACAATAAAAACATCAGTAAAAAGCTACTATCTGGCAAAAATAGTGATTTTCTTATGCACAAACCAGACCAAAGGCAACTAATCAATTGATTAATCAATCAATTAATCAATCAATGTTTGCTTACATACCCCTAAAATCCCGAGTGTCTCAAAGGTCTGCACAAGCCACAACGACATCCGGCTCTGATCCCACATCAGGGCAAGGAAAAACTCAACCCAGTGGGATGACAATGAAAACCTTGGAGAGGACGATACGAAGGTCCTGCAGTCTTGGGTTCAAACCTGGGCTCAGGATCTTTCTGTGTGGAGTTTGCATGTTCTCCCCGTGACTGCGTGGGTTCCCTCCGGGTACTCCGGCTTCCTCCCACCTCCAAAGACATGCACCTGGGGATAGGCCCCTCCCACTTCCAAAGACATGCACCTGGGGATAGGCCCCTCCCACCTCCAAAGACATGCACCTGGGGATAGGCCCCTCCCACCTCCAAGGACATGCACCTGGGGATAGGCCCCTCCCACCTCCAAGGACATGCACCTGGGGATAGGCCCCTCCCACCTCCAAAGACATGCACCTGGGGATAGGCCCCTCCCACCTCCAAAGACATGCACCTGGGGATAGGCCCCTCCCACCTCCAAAGACATGCACCTGGGAATAGGCCCCTCCTACCTCCAAAGACATGCACCTGGGGATAGGCCCCTCCCACCTCCAACGACATGCACCTGGGGATAGGCCCCTCCCACTTCCAAAGACATGCACCTGGGGATAGGCCCCTCCCACTTCCAAAGATATACACCTGGGGATAGGCCCCTCCCACCTCCAAAGACATGCACCTGGGGATAGGCCCCTCCCACCTCCAAAGACATGCACCTGGGGATAGGCCCCTCCCACCTCCAAAGACATGCACCTGGGGATAGGCCCCTCCCACTTCCAAAGACATGCACCTGGGGATAGGCCCCTCCCACCTCCAACGACATGCACCTGGGGATAGGCCCCTCCCACTTCCAAAGACATAAACCTGGGGATAGGCCCCTCCCACCTCCAAAGACATGCACCTGGGGATAGGCCCCTCCCACTTCCAAAGACATGCACCTGGGGATAGGCCCCTCCCACTTCCAAAGACATGCACCTGGGGATAGGCCCCTCCCACCTCCAAAGACATGCACCTGGGGATAGGCCCCTCCCACCTCCAAAGACATGCACCTGGGGATAGGTTGATTGGCAACACTAAATGGTCCCTAGTGTGTGAATGTTGTCTGTCTATCTGTGTTGGCCCTCTGATGAGGTGGCGACTTGTCCAGGGTGTACCCCGCCTTCCGCCCGATTGTAGCTAAGATAGGCGCCAGCGCCCCCCGCGACCCCAAAAGGGAATAAGCGGTAGAAAATGGATGGATGGATGGATTTTAAAGCATTTATCGTCCGATAATATCGGCAGTCCGATATTATCGGACATCTCCATCCATCCATCCATTTTCTACCGCTTATTCCCTTTTGGGGTCGCGGGGGGCGCTGGCGCCTATCTCAGCTACAATCGGGCGGAAGGCGGGGTACACCCTGGACAAGTCGCCACCTCATCGCAGGGCCAACACAGATAGACAAACAACATTCACTCTAGTTGTAATTTCTGTGAGTGTCTGGAAAAGTACTTTATAAATCTAGTGGATTTTTGTTGAAGGAAAGTTTTTCCTCCCCCACCCTCTTCCCATCTTCCCTCCAGTGAAACCACTTTCCTGCCCACAGGCAATCAATCGCCTCATTTTGAGATTATAAAAAAATTGCCCCCAAAATAGAAAAGCACGATTTCGCTGTTTTGGATTCGCTTTACGCGGCGCCACCTGCCACTCGCTGGATTATCACATCACTCCACTATTTTCCAAGGCGCTCCCTCGGCTGTTTTTCCCTTTTTTTTTTATGGTATTTAAAGAATATCCAGCTGGCCTCCCAGGCAGACCTAGCAGGCCCGGCTCACAGCGAGCATAAATCCTGGCAGTGAAGTCTGCTTGATGGCAGGATATAAACTATGAGGGACTGGAGAATGGGGCAAAATCAATAAGGGTGACAAACAGAGAAAAGGGTTTATAATTCAATATGAGTTGTCTGAAGTTGTTTTTTTCCCCTCCAAAGGTTGATGTGTTCATCCGTGGACTATTACTGGATGGCCCCAAAGTTACTCTGTTGACTCGAAATAACAGGGATATGCATTTTTTTTTTTTCACTTTTAGGTGATTTACATGCCGAGGTCTATCAGCAACATAACTCAACACGTTTTTGTTCCCTTTTTGAATATACATTTTTTTTTTTTTTTAATCCTGCAACAATATTTTTACAAACCCATGCAACAAAATAGTGGCATAGCTCAGTTGGTAGAGTGGCCGTGCCAGCAACTTGGGGGTTGCAGGTTCGATTCCCGCTTGTGCCATTCTAGTTACTGCCGTTGTGTCCTTGGGCAAGACACTTTACCCACCTGCTCCCAGTGCCACCCACACTGGTTTAAATGTAACTTTGATATTGGGTGTCACTATGTAAAGCGCTTTGAGTCACTTGAGAAAAGCGCTATATAAATATAATTCACTTCACTTCACAAGTATAAAAAAGATGCATTTTTTCGAAAACCTTTTTTTTGACAAAATAACTGCAATGTCGGGTAGCAGTAGTTGCAGATTTATTTTATTTTAATTTTTTAAATACGACTACTTTATTTTTATTTTAATCCTTAGAGAACATGTCCTTAAATTGGATGCAAAATAAAAATGCATAACAAAACTTGCTATGACGGAAATGCAAGAGTGCTATTTTTTTCTCCATCCAATTGTATTTTTTAATAAAAAATACTACTTTTTATTCACAATATACAATTCAGCTCATAATTAAACCCATTCAACAAAAATTATAAAAAAAGATGCATTTTTTTGAAAACCTTTTTATTATTTACTTTTTGACAAAATAACCGCAATGTCGGGTAGCAGTAATTGTATATATTTTATTTATTTATTTATTTTAAATACTATTACTTTATACTCATAAAATTTACCTTTTTTTTAACCTTAGAGAACATGTAATTGAAT